>NC_057799.1:228671285-228689485 GCF_018294505.1 Triticum aestivum
AGGGGTAGATGCGGCCGCAGAAGCAGATCCGGCGAGGTGGATGCCGTTGGCAGTGAATGGGCTCTGGTACGCCGGTGGATGAGCAGTCTAGGGTTTCGAGAGAGGAGGGGAGAAAGGCCGATGAAGTACGGACGGCGTGATGTGAGATGCTCTGGTGCTGTGGAGTTAGTCGTTTTTGCAGGAGGGGGAGAGGAAATGGGGTGCCATGAAGTGGGGGGAACTGGAAGTTACCAAACCAGCCCCGACCTATTATGTAGATGAGGGCGGTATTGTAACTGTTGGTCTCCGTGCACCAAGGACAAAAGGGGAATTTCGCATGCTAAAGACTAAGGTGGCAGAAATTTTAGAAGGAGGCGGGAGATTTTGCCGCCCGCGGGATCGTTCGTATCCAGTTTCAACTAATTTTGGACCGTGCTAGCGGGAAGGTCATGCGAGACTGTGTACACGGGGTACGCGTCAGCAGTTAATAATTGGTGTGTCCACCCCAGAAAAAAAGACAATAACGCGGGATGATGCGCTGATAACTTGGACATTCACACGGGCGCGGCCAATCGTACGAGTGTAGTGGCGTGTTCACAAAAAAGGGATTAAACGCTCAGCCTATGTATTTCTCGTGTAAACAGATAATTTAGTGCAATTGGTTATTTACATTAAACATAATGCATTGACGTGTTAGTGTTGAGGCGCACAAAAACAAGTCCGGTACTTAAAAGTGCTACCTCATATGATTACATAGCCTCCATTTCATAAATTGCGTACCCGTTGAATTCATATATGAATATTACATATATTACTTCATAATAGAACCTTAAATCATCCAAGACTAATGATTTTGAATGCAAGAGTAACAATGGTGCATGTACATGATAGCTACATTGGTTGTTTGAAGAAACATCACTGTAACTTTGGCATGCACAACTGAAAAGGTTTATTTAAATAGAAAAAATGTGATATGTGAGAGTCCAATCTTTATAGCGTTGAATCGATATTGTACCTTTGGCCACGATACGAAGTAGATATTTATTTATGTTCAAGCGATGCACGTCCACGATCGCTAGATAGTGTTACGTGAATGAATTGTGCAATCTCTCTCACACGCATACATATCTAATTTCCCTGTGGTCATCGGAATCACACACGTGCACTTCGTGTATTTCTCTCCCTCCGTCAAGGTTAGAATTTGTCTTTCTACCCCATCCTACAAGTCTCTCACACAGAAACACACACGCTCTCTCTGTCGAACACGCCCACCCCTTTAATTCCGCCCACCCGCAGCCACTAATGTCTCAAAGTATAATAATGTCTCTCACACATATGCCTAAGGTTAACTCGAGTTCGAGAACCATATGAATACATACAATGGGATTCCAACAGAGCACATTTTGTTTTGAGATTTCGCTCTCTCTCTCTCTCTCTCTCTCTCTCCAACACATTGTTTCTCGCTTCATTTTTTCTGGCACTTGCATGCACACAATTTTGTTTATCTTCGTGATGCTTTAAGTATGCCTCGCACAAATGCTATCTACCTATCCCTTAATATAGCTAGATATGTGTCACACAAACTCCTTCTCCCTACTAGCAAGATGCCCATGCGTTGTACCGAACATCAAGATGCATTTGTATGAGTAGTTTATCTTGTGGGAGAAAAGGATGAATGAGGGAATGCCTTATTTGCAAATGCGGGGAGGGGTGTGGGTATCTTTTTGCAAAATTGCCACAGTTTCCTTCCTATCCGTCGGGTATAAATCGGATGGCCTATATTGCAGGATGGCAGGAACACCATCATCACCAACTCTGTTTTTTATAAGAGTAGGGATATGTAAGTGTCACTGCCCCCCGCCCCCGCCCCCCCGACACACACACCCACACCCACACAACCACACACACACACTTCCCAACACCAAAGGAGTAGGGTGACACCTCGATCTTGATACTAATCTATCGACTGGCTTCTCTCTCAAACACACACACACACACACTACCCGACACCGAAGGAGTAGGGCGGCACCTCGATCTTGATAGTAATCTATCTACTCCTCTTTCAAACACACACACACACATACACACACACTCGCTAGTTGTGCCTCTGTGCCTACCGCGCACACTCTCGATACGTCTTTCTCTCCCTCCCCCTCCCCCACCCCAACAATGACAACAGAAGGGTGACAACTCAATCTGATCGTAATCTGTCAATTGGTTTCTCTCTCGAACATTGTGTCTCTGTGCCTCGCTTAGTAGCCCCCTCGATATGTAGACTTCTCGCGCGCGCACATCTGTAGTGACGATGACGCTGAACCTAGTGTGCCTCGTTTTTACCGGCCTCATGTGATAGTTTTCACCCTATTTTCTATTAATTAACAAGGCAAACTTTTCTTTGTTACTACTAGTGAATCCGAAATCATTCGGGGCAGACATAAAATATATCACTTCAACCCAATTATCGCAGTAACTATTTTAAAAGAAACTAGCTAGATGCCCGTGCGTTGCACGGAAAATCAAGATGCATTTGTATGAGTAGTTTATCTTGAGAGAGAAAAGGATTTACGAGGGAAGGCCGTATTTGCGAACGTGGAGAGGGGTGTGGGTAAATTTTTGCAAAATTGCCATAGTTTTCTTCCTATCTGTTAGATATAAATCCGACGGCCTATATTGCAGGATGGCATGGACACCATCATCACCAACTCTGTTTTCTACTCCCTCCCTTCCTAAATATTTGTCTTTTTAGAGATTTCAACAAGTGACTACATATGGAGCAAAATGAGTGAATCTACACTCTAAAATATGTCTACATACACATCCGTATGTGGTAGTCCATTTGAAATCTGAAAAAGAAAAATATTTAGGAACGGATGGAGTATAAGAGTAGACATGGAGATATATCAGCAACATGGTCTACAACAAAAATGTGCTGGACTGGTTAGCGCCGGATGCTCGCAACACGATGACATGAGTTCGAATTCTGTCTTTAACTTTAGATTTTTTATATTATATATTACTTACTTAATATATACTTCTTTCGCTACTGTACTGACAGTGGAACCCACAGAGTACTAAGAATACAAGATTAAGGATGGACTTGTTTCTTTTTAACTTTCTGTACGAAGCTGTAGCCACCCTGCAAGTCACATGTACACTGTACATGCAATTAACTTTTAATAGAGGGACAATCATACACGCAATTAACTCAAATGGATTGGATGTCACTCTATTATTTCCAGCATAAGAGCATCTCCAACGGCAGCCGGCAAATTCCTCCTGTTTCCTTCCGCGGAGGACGACATCAAACGCCAGCGGCATACATTTTCACAACTCTAACCAACCAGATGAAATTCGTGCAAACACGGACTAATTTCATATAAGCATGAAGGATTTCGTATAAAAAGCCGGATCTTCATATAAACATGATGGATTTCATTACATTTACATGAACTAAGCGGTGCCAATCCGGCTATCTTGGTATAATTAATACTCCCTCCGTCCGGAAATACTTTTCCTAGAAATGGATGTATCTAGACTTATTTTAGTTATAGATACATACAATTTATCCATTCTTAGAACAAAAATTTCCCGCCAGCTAGAGAGGAAGTACATAATCTAAATGGCCGCCCGCGGATCCCTTTGTCTTCCTCATGTCCGGCAGACACTTTGCGGGGTCGACGAAGGTCCTCGGAAGAGACGAAGAAGCAAGGAAACCACCTGAATGCGCAGTCGTCGCCTCGGCGGTGGCCTTCATGGGACCCGAGTGGCGGCGGCCTCCCGTGTTCTACTGCTCCTCGATGATGGCGGCGGACACGGAGAAGCTGGCCACCGACTCGTTGCTGTCCACGCACCCGGCTTCTGTCTCTGCCTGCATGGCGCTGCCACAGGCACGGGAGGCGCGCCCACAGATACGGGGGGCGCGGTACGACGCGGCAGCGACGACGCCCGTACCGGTGTGCTCGCAGCCGTGCCAGCGTGGAGCAACTTGCCACTCCTCATCGAGCTGAACTGGAGCGGCGAGTTGCTGAACCACGCGCCTGCTTGGGGCGGCAACTTGCTCCGTCGGGCCAAGCGAGGTTGGTGAAGCACCGAGCGGCCTCGCCCGTATCCGGAGGGCTCGGCGGGCCACCGAACCGGGTAATATGCCAGAGAACGACTCCTCGGAAGCCATCGGAAGAGTGGAGAATTTGGTGAAGGCAGAGATGGGGGAGCGGTGGAGGGGTGCGATTCTTGCCCGCTGTCTGTCTGGCCTCATGTAAATAGAGGGCGGAAGGTAGGAGCTTGGCTGACGTTTGGCCTCATTTAAACTGAGGCCGGACGGGAGGAGCTCGGCCGGTGTTGCGTTTAATTCCGGCCTGCTCATGAACGATGTGTGGCCGGAGTAGGTTTCTCGGTTTGCATGCGGGTTTAATGGAGGGGTTTGATGGAGGCGAGGAGGCGTGTTCAGCCGGGCGTGCAGCGGGCGGCGCAGTACTACTATTCGATTTGACAACGGGCGGCGCAGTTCCCGATACGGCTTTAATGCAGACGAGCGAGGGAGTAGCGGTTCCCGAAATGTGGAACGACCAATGCTTCCTCCTTCAATTAATGCATGAGGTAAGTAATGGGAGAAGGACTGGGCAAAGAGGCTGCACGATATGAATGCAACGCAGTTTGCCCTCATATAAAGGTGCCCCTCCATTCCAATGCATCTCCACATTATACGCACCTAAGCATTTGCCCAAGCACCTACACGAAGCGCAAAAGAGCTCACTCCAGACCCATGGCGGCGATGCGCGCGAGCGGCCAGCGGCTGTGCCAGATGGTCCACGACGTCGGCCTGCGGCATGGCGCCGAGGATCATCTCCAGACGGTGTTGGAGACCGGCTGGTGGATGGCCGCCGTCGACGCCAACTACGACTCTCAATTGGACCAGATGATCGTTGCCACCACCAACAAGTTCACCGTCCTCAAGAAGCTCGCGGACGACATTGCCGTACTCCTCCAGCCCGCGCGCCCGGGCTCCTCATTGCCTGCCACCCTAATCGGCCTCCATGGCCGGAACCTCTTTCAAGCACTGGTGGCCCTGCGACTGCCCGCCGACGCCAGGAAGAATGTCCACCTGGAGGTCGCACTTGCCGCGAGGCGCCTGCCCTGCAAGAATTCGTCGACCTACACATCCACGTGTACGAGCAAATCGTGTACATAGGTATCTACAAGGCCAGTGAGGATGCTACAACGTTGGCCTTCCTCAACCGGCTGGAAGCCTTGGATGCCTTTGCTGAGAAGCACCTCGACCTCGCCACAAAAGCCGCCGCTCCTTAGCCGCCGGTCGGTGGCCCGGCGCACTAAGTTGAGGAGGAAGAGGTCGTACGTTGATGGATGCATCTTTCTTCTTGCCTTCTGTAACCACCACTGCGATCGCATCATCATCGTGGCCTTAATTCTTATTGTGGTGTTGCATTCTCGTTCCAGTCAATACCGACATGTGCGATCCCTTTGCTTAATTATCTGCACCACTGTAACTAGTACTCCATCCGTCAATTTATAAGTTGTGCTTACCTTTTCCATCAACTTCGTGCAACGCGCGGGCATCTTGCTAGAAACACTAGAACATGTCGGACCGCGTGTGACCAAACCGACGATGCGCCAACCTAGCTACTACGTACCCTACTTATCTGGCGGACATAGCCCCGCCCTAGCGGTTCCAATTGTTATTTCTATCTATCGATCGTGCCAAGGAGCAGAACCAAAATGTTACAATTTATACATGTTTCTCTACTCCTACTCCTATACAAGACTCAATTGGTGATGGTGGTGTCTGCCATCCGTCGTTTCTCACCATTAGATCTGCATCTAATGGCTGTGAGGTAAATTGTGGCATTTTTGCAACAATAGCCCACTTCTCTGCTCCAATTTGCAGAAAACCTCTTATTATCTTGAAAGCAACCACATCCCTCCCTCACCTCATCAAAACAGCCTGAGAAATATATACTCCTATAAAAGACTCAGTTGGTGATGGTGGTGTGTCTGCCATACGTCGTTTCTGACCATTAGATCTGCATCTAACGGCTGTGAGGTAAGTTGTGGCATTTTTGCAACAATAGCCCACTTCTGTGCTCCAATTTGCAGAAAACCCCTTATTAACTTGAAAGCAACCACATCCCTCCCTCACCTCATCAAAACAGCCTGAGAAATATATTTTGAGTGAAAAGTACTCCCTCCATTCCTAAATATTTTCTAGAGATTTTTCAATAAGTGACTACATACGGAGCAAAGTGAGTGAATCTACACTTCAAAATATGTCTATATAATCTGTATGTGATAGTCCATTTGAAATCTCTAAAAAGTCAAATATTTAGGAACGGAGGGAGTAATATATTAGGAGTATATCAAAACAAGCGTGATTTCTTTCAAGTTTGTGAACAAGTACTACTATTCTACTACTTTGGATCCGTCGCAACGCACGGGCACATTGCTAGTAAAAGGAAAAGGCCTGCCGCATTCGCGTCGCACTCCCCCCACACACACGCCCGAGAATCGGGAGTACTCCACGGCCCGTCCATAACGACACATAGCTTAGGGAAGGCGTGTTTCCTAGCATTTTCACTTTCATGTGGGACCGCTGTTGAGCAAACCGCACCCCGCCCGCCGCTGGGTTGGAAAACAGAAGCGAGGGGAAGATCTAGCTGTAGCACGGAAGCCAAGAAATTTGGTGTCAGATGGGGCTCGCTGATAGAGTAGGAGCATTCCGTACTACTCTGCTCCTACTAGTACCAAGTTTGTACTATACAACTAGTACTACCACTATACAACTAGTAGGTACGTGCACAGCACAACATCGTAGGAACAGAAACGGGAAGATCTTGTTTTGGGTGATTTATCTTTTTTTTATGTCAACGTAGTATGAATAATATGATGTGGGGGGCACCCATGAAGCTTATGTGGCTTGGTTGCATGGCTACGAAAGGTTAGAGAAAAATAAATAGATAATGTGTTTAGAGTGCACTCCACTAAACATATATACTTTGGATCCATTGCAACGGGCCGGCACATCTATATCTGTACCCCCTATATAGTGTGTGAATAAATTTGAAAGTTGGTCATTGGATGAAGCCAATCCGACGGTACAAAGATGACAAATCCGAGCACTACTGGCCGTTGGATATCATCTACATTCCAACAGATTCTGCCACATGTAGAATCTAGAAGACTCCATGGTTGAACTTCATTCATGACTAACTTTGCCACAACTAAGCTTAGGAAAAGTGTGTCTGAAACAAAAAATGTGGCTAACCAAATGGCCACCACAAGTGTGGCAAGATTTGGCAAGAAGTTGAGTCTATGACATGTGGACCATGTAGCTAGAAAAGTGTGGCAAGCCACAAGTGTAGCAATGAACCAAACACATGCCTGGTGTGTTTGGTAGGGTGTATGAAGGGTGCATGATCCCAAGAGTTCCCTTCTCGACCCATTTTTTGGTGTTTGGTAGAGTGTATGGAGGGTGCATGAGTCCACACTAGATTAGCACAAATACACTAGAAGCATGCATGAAGAGAGCATACATGAAGAGGGGTGTTGAGTTGAGCATGCATGAAGAGGGAACAACTATGCTGAGACGAGAACGCAACCAAACACACTTGTGGCATGCCTAAGCTTAGGCGTGGCAACCTTAGGCTGCAAACCAAACCATAACTTTGAAAGTTGGTCGTTGGATGAAGCCAATCCGACGGTACAAAGATGGAAAATCCGAGCACTACTGGCCGTTGGATATCATCTACATTCCACCAGATTCCGCCACATGTAGAATCTAGAAGACTCCATGGTTGAACTTCATTCATGACTAACTTTGCCACAACTAAGCTTAGGCAAAGTGTGTCTGCAACAAAAAATGTGGCTAACAAAATGGCCACCACAAGTGTGGCAAGATTTGGCAAGAAGTTGAGTCTATGACATGTGGACCATGTAGCTAGAAAAGTGTGGCAAGCCACAAGTATAGCAATGAACCAAACACATGCCGGCACACCTAAGCTTAGGCGTGGCAACCTTAGGCTGCAAACCAAACCATAACTTTGGAAGTTGGTCGTTGGATGAAGCCAATCCGACGGTACAAAGATGGCAAATCCGAGCACTACTGGCCGTTGGATATCATCTACATTCCACCAGATTTTGCCACATGTAGAATCTAGAAGACTCCACATGTAGATGCATAATGCAAAAACCACCAGAATCTCATGCGTGCAATGCACGTGTACCTTACTAGTAGTTGGTAGTAGTAAGAAACAAATTCCGGGTTTGGCACGAGCTCGTACTGCGGGAGCACCACGAGGCCTGCCGCAGGAGTTACATTTCCCTCTCGGGGCCCACGGGACCGAACTTCAGTGGCTTAGTGCCCGACCTATGAGAGCAAGTACAATAAGGTGATGTAGGCGGGTTGTAAGACATTAAATATTATATTTTTGCTTAGTTGGACGAGAGAGAAGATGAAAGAGAAGAGAAGCGGGCTACTAGTTAACAGCCGGCTGCAGCACGTGCTCCTAGGAATTTTATGAGAGAGCGAGGTGGGTCATGTAACAACAAAGTAGTACATATTAATATTCAACTATTGTACTTGCTGGCTACGAGCTTGGCTATATGTGACGTGGCAACATCATATAGCCAGCAGCCGGCTATATTATTAACCATGCTCTGAGTCAATGACATGCGGACGTTAAATGCGGCTGGCCCACATGTCATTCTCATGGTGGTGGTGTGGTTCGCGACTCACTCGTTCGAGATGAACCGGCCGGTGGTGGCGTGGCCGTGGCGAGGGTGCCACAGCTGGGCGTCGGGGCGTTACGAGGCGTAGATGGCCACACCGGCGGGTACTACTTGTAGTACATAAGTACTCCAGCTGAGGATTGATGCCCGGGACGAAATGTGTCACAGCCGCTGGATGAAAATTCGATGGTGCGGGACGTGTGGGGTCATGGGTTCGTGCGGCGTCGTGGGAATCGCGTGTGGCTATGGTAGAAACTTGATGCTCGCCGCATTTAAGGTGGCCCACATGTCATGCACACAAAGGCAGAGGGGCGGTGCGGCCGAGAGGGGTGAGGCGCACATCGGGGGACGTGGTGCCGTGGGTTGGAGCGGCGTCGTGGGAATCGCGATTGGCAGTGGATGAAATGTGATGGTCGCCGTAGTTGAACTTCCATGGACAAGCTGTCATGTCTACGGACACATGCATTGCATACCGATCACTAGAAGGAGTAGTAGAGAAAGCTAGGCGGATAAATAGTTCCTCATAGTCAAGCAGACCCACGCTACTACTTGTTCCAAAGACATGCACACCATCGAAATAGTCCATCTATATCAATATACATAGAGAGGGAATTTTTTTTACAAGAGAGGAAATAGTCCATCCATCCATAATGCCCTACTGCTGGTGCATCTTCTTCTTCTTCTTCTTCTTCTTCTTCTTCTTCTTCTTCTTCTTCTTCTCATTTTCTGTGGGAGACGGCTTCGCAACAAGCTCTCTGGACCTTGCAGCTATCTCGAAACTCACACGGGCATCGAGGGCAGCATATTTTATCCGCTCGTACATCAAGGGATAATTCTCCCATCCAGACAACCTTAATGCCAGCATCTCGTCACCCTTCTGAAGATTTCTTCCTAGCACAAAATTTGCTACGTCGAATAGGGATGGTGTCGGTTTATCACAATCTTCTACAGGAATTTTTATTCTGGTTTGTAGGTAGCGATGCTTTTCAAATCAAGGTTGTACGGCTCCAACTTCTGTTTGTCCCCTGCGATGGCTGCCCCACAGAAGTATATGTCCTCCCGAGACAAGAAAACATGAAGCTCACCTGGTATGGAGGGCGCGTGTATGATGTGGTACACCAAAACATCATCTTCGAGGCACAGCTGAAGGACAGCGGCGCGTTGGATCTTCCCAGTGGCACGCTCCGTGTACTCTGCGTCGAGACCGATGACATTCATCTCCACCTTTTGGAGGGAGTTGGATACATTGTTGATCCACTTCTGAACAACCCTTGGGTGGTCGGTGACTGTGGCAACTATGCTCAACGAGCCTTCGACGAGGACATGTTGGACGCTAAAAACCTGCATCTCGATCTCTTTTGCCATTTGAAACCGCTGGACCGGAGGGCTATGGTTTGGAGAATTAGGATTAGATGGATAATCTAACTGAAGAAGATGATTATTTATAGGGGCTTCGGAATTACTCCAGGAGGATGTGAAGAGGTTAAAACAATGTGAATGCAGTGTGGTTTGGATGCAAATGAAGATCAAGGAGTAGTGAAAAAGCCGAGGAAAATCGGTTCCCGATGGAGAAGTAAATGGGAGAAGTTATGCGCATGCATGAGGAGAGGTGCGGTGGTTTGAGGGCTGCATGCAATGGATTGGACGGGCTCTTTGGTTGCCTTTTCTCTCTCCCACGCGCATAGAGTGGCCCACTTGCATGCTGCAGTTTATTGGCTGGAGTCGGGCTTCAGCTGCTCATGCGTACGCTAATTAATGCTGTGAATGTGGGGCATGGAGGGAAATGGGCGCATGCAAAAGGGTATATACGCAGACTAATTAGAGAAATACTGAAAAAACTTATGCACAGACAAAAGAGGACCGGAGGGAGTACTACTCATGTTCCTACTACGGTTAAGGAATATGCGGTTATCCTCAAAAAAAGAAAAGTCCTTCTTCGCGCTTCCGCATCCACAAGAATTTGGTTCTGCTCGCAATATGGATGATAGCTGGAGGATGAAGTGAACCCAGAGGCATGCTAGCACGGGAGTGTACTCATGTTCCTACTACTCCTACTACTAGTAGTAGTACAACTGTGGTACACTTGATGGTCAAAATACTATTATTCATCCGGTCCTCACAGTGAAGTGACAAGACCCTGTGCCCGAGGTGACACCTGTCCAGGCGGCGTGTCCGGGTTACGAAAGTCAACCTCACCTTGTGCACTGTGCAGTCACTGTCACCGCCGCTGCATAGCATGCCTCGCCTCGTCTCCCTCTTCCCTAGCACCACTCCATCTCCATCTCCGTCTCGCCGGAGTTCCTGAGGTAACTCTTCATTATCTCACTGTGCCCCTGCATACCCTCGCCTCGCTCGCCTCCCCCAGTACCACTATTCCCTCCCTCGTCAATATGAACGATTCTAGCTCCAGTGACCGTACGATGTCCATCCAACGGCCTTAGTGCTTCTTCAACCTCTGGTCTTCTTGCTCCAGCCGCCCAAAGCAGCGCCGGTCATGCTGCATGCTCCCGCCTCCCGTGGCCAGATGTGCTGCCGCGGAGGCCTCACTGCCCCCTACTATTCCCACCGCTGGCCAGGCCCTACGGCGACGACAGCCTCACACCGCAGCCGAACCAGTGAACCCTCGTACTCCTCTCCGCGCAGGCTTCCACTGCCGCGTCTTCCCCGGCTCCGCTTCGTCCCCTTCCTAGGCCTCGCCGTCGTCCACCGCCCTGGTGCTCTCGGCGCAGCGTGGTCAACATGGTCAAGGAACGACTTCCATCGGACCTGGACTGTACGTGGAGAGGCTGACAGCTGGGTCCACGGCCGCAGCAAGGAAGTGCCTCCTTATTACGCGCAAAATAATTATTCCTCCACCTGACAGCAGGGACCCACCGGACGGTCCACCATATTTCACGAAAAAACGTTTCCCCTGACTGCTGGGACCCACCAGCTACATCTTCGCATGCAAGGAAGTGCGTCCGGGTGAAAAAAAAACAATTCGCCCCCTGACTGCTGGGACCCACCAGCTACATCTTCGCATGCAAGGAAGTGCCTGACAGTCGGGACCCACCTGGTCGAAGCATACGTAGCGTTGTCATTCTGGTCGCGAACGTGTACGTACATACTGGTAGATGTAGAGGCGCGCACGTGTCGTAGTAGAGGCGCACACGTAGCATGTACACGTACGTACGTCGGCCAGTGTGCTAGAAAGAAAATACGGCCACGTACCGCAGAACGGAATGCGTCGTCGTGTTCATCGGGAGGGCTTGGAGGGAACAACCGATGGAAACGAGGCCTGGCGTACCGCGGAACGGAGGAAACGACCTTGTGTTCGACCGGCCACATTCGAAACGGGATCCTGTTCATCGGGAGGGGTCTGGCGTACCGCAAAACGGAGGAAACGGACCTCCTACGGTCGAAACGGGGGTCCTGTTGATTGGGAGGGGTGTGGCATACCGCAAAACGGAGGAAACAGACTTGTGTTGGAGCGCTACGGTCGAAACGGGGGTCCTGTTCATCGGGAGGGGTGTGGCGTACCGCAAAACGGGACTCCACGGGATATTGTTCATCTCCACCGTTGACCCCCTCCAGCCTCCACAGGCTACTGTTCATCCACCGTCGACCTCCTCCAGCCTCCACCTGCGACTGTTCATCCACGGGCTCCTGTTCATCCAGCCTCCACGGCGCGCTACTCCACCGGCTACTGTTCAACCAGCCCTCTCCACGGGCTCCTGTTCAACCACCCCTCCACGTGCTACTGTTCATCCTGCCATCCGCCGTCTACTGTTCATCCTGCCCTCCATGGGGTGGTCCTGTTCATCCTGCCCTCCACAGGGTCCTATTCATCCAGCCCCAACCGGCTCGAACGATCGGGGTCCTGTTCATCCACCCCACCGGGAACTGTTCATCCAAAGCCCCCAGCAACGCTCACTGTTCATCCAGAGGCAACGCCACGGGGTCCTGTTCATCCACCCCCACCAGGAACTGTTCATCCAAACCCCCCCAGCAACACTCACTGTTCATCCAGAGGCAGCATCGATCGGCTTCAGCTAGCAGCAGTAGCGAAGGAATCGCTCGATCGGGTTCAGTTAACAGCCATCGATCGATCGCTCGGGTTCAGTAACGCGTAGCCTACAGTGCAATCGCTCGGGTTCAGTTAGAGCCCAATGCCTCGCTGGGGTTCAGTTAGAGCCCAACGCCTCGCACACACATGCGTACGTACGAGAGAAACGTGCATCGCTCGGCCCCCGACCACCCACCGTAACCGGGGACTCCCTGATATTTTCCACGCCCTCGCTTCAACCACGGTTTTTTCCGTCATGGATGGCCCATAGAATGTCATGCAGCTGCGTCTCCGGCCTGCCCAGGAAGAAAAGCCCATTTTCTGTCATGATTTTTTGTCATAGAAGTAGGACCCCACCACATATATGATGATACCGGGTTTTATCACAATTATCGTCATAGAAGTGTCATAAGTATGACAGAAAAGATTTTCGTTCGGCCCAAAATGTCACGGATGTGTCTTTTTTTGTAGTGCAAGCTGGTAGTTGAGGACTTGGTTCTCAATGTTATCAGCGAGTATGCCCCGCAAGTAGGCCACAATGAGAACACCAAGAGGGAGTTCTGAGAAGGCTTGGAAGACATGGTTAGGAGTGTACCGGTTGGTGAGAAGCTCTTCATAGGAGGAGACCTCAACGACCACGTGGGTACATCTAACACATGTTTTGAAGGGGCGCATGGGGGCTTTGGCTATGGCATCAGGAATCAAGAAGGAGAAGATGTCTTAAGCTTTGCTCTAGCCTACAACATGATTGTAGCTAACACCCTCTTTAGAAAGAGAGAATCACATCTGGTGACTTTTAGTAGTGGCCAACACTCTAGCCAGATTGATTTCATCCTCTCGAGAAGAGAAGATAGGCGTGCGTGCCTAGACTGTAAGGTGATACCTGGAGAGAGTGTTGTACCCCAGCATAAGCTGGTGCTTCCTGACTTCCGCTTTCGGATTCGTGTCCAACGGGATAAGCGTGCCAAATTTGCTAGAACGAAGTGGTGGAAGCTCAAGGGGGAGGTAGCTCAGGCATTCAAGGAGAGGGTCATTAAGGAGGGACCTTGGGAGGAAGGAGGGGATGCGGACAACGTGTGGATGAAGATGGCGACTTGCATTCGTAAGGTGGCCTCGGAGGAGTTTGGAGTGTCCAGGGCAAGGAGAAGCGAAGATAAGGATACCTGGTGGTGGGATGATGATGTCCAGAAGGCGATTAAAGAGAAGAAAGATTGTTTCAGACGCCTATACCTGGATAGGAGCGCAAACAACATAGAGAAGTACAAGATGGCGAAGAAGGCTGCAAAGCGAGCTGTCACTACTAGGGAAAACACTAGCAGTAGCGCGGGTATTTTTCCTATCAGTAGCGCGGGATGCCGCGCTACTGATAAGGCGCTACAGCTAACATGTAGCAGTAGCGCGTGTCATCCAACGCTACTGCTATACATGGCTAGCAGTAGCGATGTTTATTGCAGAGCGCTGCTTCTAATATCTGCAGCGCTTTTTATCAAGAAGCACTACTGGTATGGGAGCGCTACTGCTAACTTTATTCCCCTCGCTACTGCTAGTTTTATTAGTTTCTGGTTTTTTTCTGCATATTTTTGTATTTGAACATGCTTTATACAATAATCTTTAGCATATCATACACATACAAATGTAATCATAGCATATACATACAAATAGTCTCATCAAATCATGTCATCATCCAACACAAAGTGGTCTCTCGTCATCATCTCGAAAATAGCGATACAAGTCTCGATTACTTGCAACTACATCGTCATCCATCTAAACAACGATATACACGAGAAGAGCTATATCACTTTGAGTGAGAGCGAAACTATGCAGTACATGAGTTCGTATCCCTCTCTCGCATTAGCGTGAACCTAAACTAACTACTGGCTGTCATTCGGAAACCGGAAACCGGTACACCTGGGCCTGACATTCCCGACACTCGTCGTATACTCCTGGCGTAGCACTTCTTCGCCATCGATGATCCTTACACCTGCATTGTCACATGAGTCGATGATATGCAACATATATAGTTGAGCAACAGAAAGAGACAGACTTGACAAAATAGAAGCAACATATCTGTAACGCCCACGATGCGGCTATATCTCCCACGTGTCGAGGCACGACTTAGAGGCATAACCGCATTGAAGGTATTGTCGCAAGAAGGGTCATCTTCACACAATCCCATGTAATGAACAAGAATGGGATAACGAGAGTTGGCTTACAATCGCCACTTCACACAATACATAACTTACTTCATACATCATCCAAAATCCACACATAGACCGAGTATGGTCAAATCCAAATGAAAATAAGATAACCCCAAATGCTAGATCCCCGATCGTCCCAACTGGGCTCCACTACTGATCATCAGGAAACGAAACATAGTAACGACCACGTTCCTCATCGAACTCCCACTTGAGCTCGGTTGCGTCACCTGCACTGGTATCGTCGGCACCTGCAACTGTTTTGGTAGAATCTGTGAGTCACGAGGACTCAGCAATCTCACACCCGCGAGATCAAGACTATTTAAGCTTATAGGAAAGGATGGTGTAATGAGGTGGAGCTGTAGCAAGCACTAAGCATATATGGTGGCTAACATACGCAAATGAGAGCGAGAAGAGAAGCAACGCAACGGTCGCGAAGCTAGAAATGATCAAGAAGTGATCCTGAAACTACTTACGTTCATGCATAACTCAAACCGTGTTCACTTCCCGGACTTCGCCGAAAAGAGACCATCACGGCTACACACACGGTTGATGTATTTTAATTAAGTCAAGTGTCAAGTTCTCTACAACCGGACATTAACAAATTCCCATCTGCCTCATAACCGCGGGCACGACTTTCGAAAGATAATACCCTGCAGGGGTGTCCCAACTTAGCCCATTATAAGCTCTCACGGTCAACGAAGGATAAACCTTCTCCCGGGAAGACCCGATCAGTCTCGGAATCCCGGTTTACAAGACATTTCGACAATGGTAAAACAAGACCAGCAAGACCGCCCGACTGTGCCGACAAATCCAGATAGGAGCTACACATATCTCGTTCTCAGGGCACACCGGATGAGACAAGCTACGAGTAAAACCAGACTTCGAGTTTCCCCGAGGTGGCCCCGCAAGCGGCTCGGTTCGGACCAACACTCGAAGGAGCACTGGCCCGGGGGGGGGGGGGTTAAATAAAGATGACCCTCAGGCTCGCGAAAACCCAAGGGAAAAAGGCTTAGGTGGCAAATGGTAAAACCAAGGTTGGGCCTTGCTGGAGGAGTTTTATTCAAGGCAAACTGTCAAGGGGGTCCCATAAAGAACCCAACCGCGTAAGGAACGCAAGATCAAGGAACATAACACCGGTATGACGGAAACTAGGGCGGCAAGAGTGGAACAAAACACTAGGCATAAGGCCGAGCCTTCCACCCTTTACCAAATATATAGATGCATTAATTAAATAAGAGATATTGTGATATGCCAAAAATTATCCATGTTCCAACATGGAACCAACTTCAACTTCACCTACACCTAGCAACGCTATAAGAAGTGCTGAGCAAAAGCGGTAACTTAGCCAAACAACGGTTTGCTAGGAAAGGATGGTTAGAGGATTGACATGACAATATGGGAGGCGTGATATAGAAAGTGGTAGGTAGCGCAACATAGCAATAGAGCGAACAACTAGCAAAGCAAAGATAGAAGTGATTTCGAGGGTATGGTCATCTTGCCTGCAAGGTTCTCAGAGTTGTCGAAAGCTTGATCCTCGTAAGCGTACTCAACAGGTTCCTCGTTCACGAACTCGTCTCCCGGCTCTACCCACAGCAAGAACACAAGCAAAGGAACCACAATCAATCACGGGAAATACACAAGCAACATGATGCACTACATGCATGATATGCGAGATATGATATGCGAGATATGATATGCGATGCGTATGCGTGATCCGAAAGAAAAAAGATGAACAAGGCAGCAACTTGGCAAACCAAGTATGCCACTGGAAAGATCAGATGATTTCAGTCGAAATCGATATAAAGATCACCGGAAACGGATGCACGGTTTGCAAATGGCAAGCAAAACAAGAATGACACGATTCTGCGATTAACAGCATGATAGCACTTAGAATACATCAAGAAACTATACTAAAGCACCCCAACAGAGCAACAAAGCATATGGAAGTAATCTACAGGAGATGCTTGACAAAAGATGAACATTGAGCTACGGCTAGATCACACAATAACAGCTTCAAACAAGCATGGCAAAAGTGCAAAAGATATCAGCTTCACAGATTTAGTGAAAATACTGAACATGGCTGAAACAACATCAGGTAGCAATGTTCAGAGCAGGCCAAACACATTCTACAGGAACTTAACATAGAAAAACAAGGCATCGCATGAATCTACTAAATGCATAGAACAAAATTCACTTACTGACCATGAGCCAAAAAGGCACAGAAGATATGATGGCACCCATGTAAACATAGCAAGTTTCGTTAACAGGTTTCTGACTTAGCAGAAAACAGAGCATGGCATTAACAGAAATATGGGGGCATCTTTGTGAGCTCGATTCACTCATAACAAAGCATTGCATGACAAAACAAGCATACCTACAGCAAGATGGCATGTTCATGAAGCTAACCATGGCAAGAGCAAGTTCATGGCATGTATGGATCAACTACAACAACCTTGACAAAAATTGAATATCATGTCAACATTCTGCCAGGAACATTTTATAGCAAAATTGAGCAAGATTAAGACATTCTATGGCAATCCATAATTAGAAACAGGGGCATGTATGGATAGAGCACCACTATATCTACAAAACATCCTTACTGAACATACCCAAAAGAAGCATGGATCTTACTGTAGACACATGGATACATGGCAACAAAATAACAGCAGGTAAAAGACTGCAAAATTCTAAGTCCCTGAAAACAGAAACATCACGAAGCCTAGTTTGCATGCTTGTGTTAGTCACCACATAGATCACAAAAATACATGGCATACACCTCTGTAAAGATGGCATGGCATAGATCAAAACACCTGTAGAGCTCATGCCCATAAGATGCACATATCAAATGCAACAAAAGTAACAAAACATCAAGTTCTGATAAATAACAGCAGTAAACATCATATAGCACTCTTGCACCAGAGATTTGGGCATCAAGATGAACTCAAACGAGCATGGCACAATGGAACAAAATAAAGAGCATAACCTGATGAACATTTCGGTATATCATACACGCAAAACGGTGTGGTATGCAATGAGGTATGATGTGATGAACTTGGCAACATAATGTGATAACTTCGGGACTTGAGGATTTCGGGGTCAACCTCTCCAGATCTAGGGTTTGGCATGCGAATCGAGGTTCGCCGGGGTTCGCCGGGGTTGAAGCGCGCGGCGGCCGGAGAGGACTCGGGGAAGGTCGGAGGAGTCAGCACCGGCGGCGAGGTCGGCGGGGACGGGCGCCG
>NC_057799.1:228689798-228714249 GCF_018294505.1 Triticum aestivum
GGGCCAGGCGGGCCGGCTGCGCGGGCGACGGAGGCGCTCCACGTGGCGGCTCCTGGCTGGTTCGGGTGCGGCGGCGGATGCGTCCAGCGCCGGGCGGACGTGTCCGGCGCGCGGAGGAAGGGGGAGACTAGGGTTTTGCCCAAAAATTTCGGGGGGATCACATATTTATAGGTAGGAGGAGGTAGGAGGCTCCAAATGGAGTGCAGTTTTCGCCCACACGATCATGATCGAACGACCAAGAGCATGGAGGGGGCTTAGATGGGTTATTGGGCTGTTTGGAGGGGTGTTTGGCTGTAATACTCAAAAGGCCTTTGCGGTTACCCGGTTAACCGTTGGAGCATCAAACGACCCTCAAATGGAACGAAACTTGACAGGTGGCCTACCGGTGGTATACCAAGGCCACTTGGCAAACTTCGGTCCATTCCGAGAATGTTTAACACCCGCTCATGAAAAGAAACAAGAGGGGTGCGCCGGTGCATGTGGGAGTGTCGGATTGCCAAACGGACAACGGGGAAAATGCTCGGATGCATGAGACGAACATGTATGCAAATGAGATGCGCATGATGACATGATATGAGATGCATGACATGAAAAAAATGCAAAACGAAAGACAAAACCCGACCACGAAGGGAATATCATAACACATAGCCGAAAATGGCAAGAGTTGGAGTTACAAAAATGGAAAGTTACATCCGGGGTGTTACAATATCATAAGCATAAATAAAAAAGTTCATCGTACCCAAAATGCCCTAACTAGAGTGATTTTCGCTAGTCGAGGAGGATGGTTTAATTACATCACAAATAAAGTTTCGTCATGCATAACTCAAAGTTTCATCATACTGAAAGTATGGACTAAACGGACACATTGTCATATATCGACAATCACTCCAACATGTCGTGCCATCCATCCAAGTCAGGGAGATATTCCCCGAGCTTAGTGAAAGGCTTCAGGCCGAGACGCTGAGCGGCTACGCGTGTTCGGACGTCTTCCCGCGACATTTGTCCTTCTTCGTAGAAAATCCCTGTTTTTTCGACGACCTCCTTCGTGATGATTTGGGCAAGTTCACGCTAGATGTGATAGAACTCAGCTCGAAGTCGATGATCCTCGATATCTCCTAAGTTCTTTGCCCATTGCAGAATATGGGCATCGCCGGATCTATGTGACATGCGAAGATTCTGTTGATCCCGTCTGTACTCCAGCATGTGGTGTAGGACATAGAATCCATCATTAAGAGAATCACTCGGTTGCTGGATGTAGCAGAAGTCGGTCTTATGGCCGAAGGCGGGCCTGCCGTCCCTTTTCTTCTTGTCCTTGACCTCTCCACCCCGTGTGCCATAGTAAAACATAGCACTGTTGAGAACAGACTTGATGTGGGTGTAATCCTTCTTGTTATTGTTCTTCGACGAGTCCAAGTAAAGAGTGTGGGAGTATCGGGGGTAGAGGATGATGAGGACGGCGTGCCTGCCGCTGCGCAAAATAAGTACACCTCAAATTAATTAGCCTCCACCGTGCAAATGAATGATTGAAATCAGAGGAAGGATATTCGCGCGGATGACTTACAAGGGATGATAAGGCACGAGAATCGCCTCCTTGTCCTTATTGGCGAGCATGAAATTGACGATGTATTCCCTCGCGTATTCACGGTGCTCTGCGCAGACTCCCAAGAAGCCCTCGTGCATGAAGTACGGGCCAGCGACATAGATATGAGGTATCTTCTCAACCCCGATGAGGTAGTTCATGTGCAAGGCATAAAGGCAGACAAACGTAAAATCCAGCTTCTTCAAGTGAAACATGTCGAAGATTTAATCGAATCGAAGGAAGAACTTCTCCGCGGGGAATGTGTCGACGTATGACAATTGCCGCGGCACGTTAACTACGTAGAGTGGCTATCTTGGATTTTTTGAGGCGATAAGGCCTTTCTCTATCCGCAGCACATCGTCATGAAGTCTCCTTAGATCGCCAAATCTGGCCCCTAGCGCTGCTTTAGGTAGGATTGGTTGACCGGGGATATGCCATTTTGCCGCACCGGGGATATCTATACGGTCTTGAACCCGAGGCTGCTGAGGCGGCTGGATCATAGAAGCAGCTTGGTTGCCTTTCCTCGCTCTCTTCCTAGGCTTCTTTGCTACTTGAAGGTTGTCTATAATACGTGCAGCCTCCGAAGGCGGCAATTTAGGCACCGACTCATGACGCTCAAACCGTGAGTAGGCGCCAGTATTGAGATACTGCCGAGTGTCATCGTCGTCGTCATCCTCATCTATGGCGATGTCACCAGCGACTAATGGAGCCACTTCCTCACCCCGTCCGCTATCACCCAGCACGACAATCGACGCTAATTGGGTAGGTGGGGTGTTGATGTTCATACCTAACTGCATGCTCATGGGTGTGCTCCCGGCCGCCTCCAAACGAAGCAGACTCTTTGGCCACAAGAGGACCCACCCATTGCAATCACCAAGTCACCGTGGGGTCTCGTCGTCATCCCCCCTAGTACGAGAGGAGCAAAATTCTCGTGGCCCGGTTTGACACTGGCCACGGAAACCTTGAAGACGTCCCGGGGGATCGTCCGGCCGTGGAACAATGGTTCTTTCGGCTTCATTATCGTCGCCTTCCCCACGTCCACCTTCTGGTCGCCGATGGTTTACAATATGGTGCACGGGGTTACGTCGGCCTACGAAGACATGTCTGCGACGTGAGACATCTGAAAGGCAACGGAAACGAGAGATTATACATTTATTGAAGAGGGCCGGTGTGACAGATACCGTGAGGGCGTCGAGCTCAGTCAAAGACGAAGCACCGCCGAGCATGTCCGGTGTTGGAGCCGATGCGGGAGCAGGTGCAGGTGCTGGTGCAATGCTAGTCGAGCTGCTCCCGAGGAAGTCAGCAAGGGGAAAGTCCACTGCATTTTTTTTCTGGATTTTGCCCGCTCCAATTGAAAACGGCTGGAACCAAGACAGTAGACATATCTGCAAGCACCTGTTTTGTGGCAGCTACCGCTGTTGCGACTATCTCAGATGATTTCTTCTCAACCGCAATCTCAACCTTCTTGTCGATGTTTTCTTCAGTTAACCTCCGTCTTTCCTTTCTCTCCTCCGTGGTCTCATGGTAGTACTTCTTCCACGTGGCTCCGTCTCCAACACCGTGCACGCGTCCATACGACGGCTGAGTGCCCACCGAGAGTCATTTCAATATGTTCAACGCCCGGTTGAATGGGGTGTCCCACTTGGGCCTCACCAACGCATTAGACGGTGAGTCGCTTTTGGCCGCAATCCTGTGTTGCTCTCTCTGCAAAAGGAAAAAGGATCGTTTACAAATATGACTAAACGTGCAGTCGAATTGATTAGAAACTAAAATTACCAGCAGTCTCATGAACTCCGTCGTGATCCGGTCCGTCTTGAAAACCTTCTTGACTGAGTCCCAATGGTGTCGTGCCCTGAGGACGTCACGCTCCTGCGGGACGGTGAAGTCCGCCAAGGGGTCTGGGATGCCCAGACTTTCCCGTTCCGCGTTCTCCTTGGCCCATATGGACCTCTTCCCGTCGTAACCACGGCTTCCGAGGTGGTGGTGCCCCATGTCCCTCTGTTGAAGCCCCTTCATGTACTTTGACTTTTTTTGGCAGCTTCGACCTCGCAAGCCGCCTTGAATATTTCAAAGTGCTCTTCCGTGATTGTCGGATTATCCTTTACAATCTCGGAGTAGGGTTCCTTTTTGTTGACGATCCGATGTTTCACCCTTGTTTTCCAGGCGGCCAACGCGTCGCTAAACTTGGTCATGGCGTGGTTGTTTATCTTCTTCATTGCCGGGTCCTTATCTGGATCTTTATAATCATTTTCATTCCGGCCCGGGAACAAGAATATCTGGTGCAGCTTCTTTAGGAGGGAGGGCCTCATATTATCTATCTTCTATAGTTTCTCATCGTTGATGGTGGCGGTTGTCTGTACGATGCAGCCTATTTGATTGCCGTAGCACGGTCGCGCTTCCTCGGGCGCTATTGGCTCAAAAATGTCGTCGTCCATCTCCGTGACCACCAGTCTAGTAGTCATGAGCTGGTTTGGGCGTCGTGGCCTCTTTGCTTTCGGTTCTAGACCGGCTCTGCTAGTCTCGGCGCCGGTCTCAGTCTCATCGCCGGTCTGCATGTCGGTATCAATCCCCGATGCGACAGGTGGGCCCAGCAACAACATCCGTTGATCGTTGGCAAGGCTCAAAAATTTGTCTGCCGCCAGGTAGACATCGTCGGAATCACCAGAACCCTGTCCTTCATCGTTGCTAGCCATGTTTCCTACGATTAAATCTAGTCAATTTATTCTAGACCTAATAAAATGAATAATGACATAACAAAGGCCTATGTTTTGCAGGAACGTTGACTCCTTCCAGGTGCGGCTAATCCCGGGCACTTGATATGTCCTAGTTAGTAGCACAAGTCATGCCGAAATTCACGGAAAATTTCAGCATGGCCTTTGCTAAAAAGTGGACAAATCGAGCACATGAAATTTGCCGGAACGGAAATGAATCAACATTCCAGCAAAACATAGGCCACTCGGCTTCATTCCCTAGAAACAGTGTTCAAATATCCATCTTTGACACCACAACACATGTCCAAATATACACGAGCAACCACATGTCCAAATATACATGTCCAAATTTCACAAGCTAATTCAAAAACTAAGTGTAGAAGAAAATTCATTTAACTACTAATAGAACAAAATTCAGTTAACTTTAGTGCTCTATAATGATGAAAGGAAAAAATCCAGTTAACTACCAATTTCATTCATTTAGGTTATTCATTTAACTTCACCTAATTAACCTACTGTACCACTACTACTAGCAGCACTACTAACCTAATTAACCTAGGAAAACCCTACTGCCCTAACTAAAAAACATCTAATTAACATCTACTATTACCACTATATACTACAAGCAGCACTGCTACAACATTTTCTTCATTTTTTTCTTAAAAAAAACATCTATGAAAACAAAAACCGTAATTAAACCCTACCGCCCTAACTAACTTTTGCTGTAAACCAAATTTTTTGCTCTAAACTAATTTTTGCTCTAACATCTACTACTTAACATCTTTTGCTCTAAACTAAAGTTTTTGCTATAAACTAACTTTTTCTCTACTAATTTTTGCTCTAAAATGCAGAAGAGGAGTGGTGGGTGGAGGGGTGGGGGCTTACAGAGAGGGGAGAGACGGTGGCGGGGAGGTGCTCGGCGACGGAGGCATGGGCGGGGAGGGCGGGCTCGGGCTCGGGCAGCGGCTGTCCTGGGCGGGCTCGGGCGGCGGTGAGGTCGAGGGCCGCCGCGGTTAGGTCGAGGGCGGTGACAGTGAGGTCGAGGGCGGCCTCGGGCGGCCTAGGTTGGTGACGATGAGGATGAGGGTGGCCTCTGGGGGAGACGGTGAGGTTGCGGGCGTCCACGCCGGCAGGAGACGACGACGAAGTGGGGCGACGATGAATTGGGGAGACGGTGGCGAAGTGGGGCGAGGGATTTGGGGGAGAAGTGGTGGCCGGGGGGAGGGAAACCGCTGGTTAAGTGAAACATAATGGTAGCGTGTTTCTGAAAACGCGCTATAGCTAAGTTAGCTACAACGCGTTTTCAGAAACGCGCTACTGCTATGCCTTTCTCCTTTTTTTCCCTTTTTTCATTTATTTTTCTTTACATTTTATTTTTTCCTTTCTCCTTTTTCTATTTCTTTCATTTTCATTTACTTTTCTACTTGTTTTTCATTTTTATTTTCTTTTCATTAGCAGTAGCGCCTTACACCTAAACGCGCTGCTACAACAATATTAACGGTAGCGCTGTTTCTAAAAGACCGCTACTACTATGTGTAGCCTATCGGCTTAGTGGTGGGAATTTTAGTAGTAGCGCTTTTACCATGGGACGCGCTACTGCTATATATGTATCTGCAGCATGGTTATTCTGCACGCGCTACTGCTGTGTAGCACTAGCGCACTTTTTTAACAAGCGCTACTGCTAAAGTTCTGTGTATAAGGTTTTCCCTAGTAGTGTGTTGGTGAAGCAAGGGGTCGGGCATACGAGGACCTCTACCAACGTTTAGGCACTAAGGAAGGCGAAAGGGACATCTATAAGATGGCCAAGATCCGAGAGAGGAAGACGAGGGATATTCGCCAAGTCAAATGCATTAAGGATGGAGCAGGCCAACTCTTGGTGAAGGATGAGGATATTAAGCATAGATGGCGGGAGTACTTCGACAACCTGTCCAATGGGGAGAATGAGAGTTCTACCATTGAACTGGATGACTCCTTTGATGAGACGAGCATGCGTTTTGTGCGGCGAATCCAGGAGTCTGAGGTCAAGGAGGCTTTAAAAAGGATGAAAGGAGGCAAGACGGTGGGCCCTGATTGTATCCCCATTGAGGTATGGAAAGGTCTCGGGGATATAGCGGTAGTATGGCTAACCAAGCTTTTCAACCTCATTTTTCAGGCAAACAAGATGCCGGAAGAATGGTAACGGAGTATATTAGTACCAATCTTCAAGAACAAGGGGGATGTTCAGAGTTGTACTAATTACCATGGAATTAAGCCGATGAGCCATACAATGAAGCTATGGGAGAGAGTCATTGAGCACCGCTTAAGAAGAATGACAAGCGTGACCAAAAATCAGTTTGGTTTCATGCCTGGGAGGTCGACCATGGAAGCCATTTTCTTGGTACGACAACTTATGGGGAGATATAGGGAGCAAAAGAAGGACTTGCATATGGTGTTCATTGACTTGGAGAAGGCCTATGATAAGATACCGCGGAATGTCATGTGGTGGGCCTTGGAGAAACACAAAGTCCCAGCAAAGTACATTACCCTCATCAAGGACATGTACGATAATGTTGTGACAAGTGTTCGAACAAGTGACGTTGATACTGATGACTTCCCGTTTAGGATAGGACTGCATCAGGGGTCAGCTTTGAGCCCTTATCTTTTTGCATTGGTGATGGATGAGGTCACCATGGTGTATGCTCTTTGCGGATCATGTGGTGCTAGTTGACGATAGTCGGACGGGGGTAAATAGGAAGTTAGAGTTATGGAGACAAACCTTGGAATCGAAAGGGTTTAGGCTTAGTAGAACCAAAACCGAATACATGATGTGCGATTTTAGTACTACTAGGTGTGAGGAGGAGGTTAGCCTTGATGGCCAAGTGGTACCCCAGAAGGACACCTTTCGGTATTTGAGGTCAATGCTGCAGGACGATGGGGGTATTAATGAAAATGTGAACCGTCGAATCAAAGCCGGATGGATGAAGTGGTGCCAAGCTTCTGGCATTCTCTATGACAAGAGAGTGCCACAAAAGCTAAAAGGCAAGTTCTACAGGACGACGGTTCGACCCGTAATGTTGTATGGCGCTGAGTGTTGGCCGACTAAAAGGCAACATGTTCAACAGTTAGGTGTGGCAGATATGCGTATGTTGAGATGGATGTGTGGCCACACGAGGAACACTACTAGGGAAAACCTTATACACAGAATTTTAGTAGTAGCGCGTGTTAAAAAAGCACGCTAGTCCTAAGTAGCAGTAGCGCGTTGGCGTAAACAGCGCTACAGATACAATTGTAGCAGTAGCGCGCCTGAAGATAAAAGCGCTACTACTAAAATTCCCGCTGCTAAGCTGATAGGCTACACATAGTAGTAGTGATCTACTGCGAACAGCGCTACCGCTACTTGCTTTGTAGCAGTGCGTTTACGAAGAAAGGCGCTACTGCTAAAGGAAATTAAATTAAATGGAAAGCAAATAGAAAAGAAAATGAAAATGAAAGAAATAGAAAAAGGAGAAAGGAAAAAAATAAAATGTAAAGAAAAATAAATGAAAAAGGGGAAAAAGAGAAAGGAATAGCAGTAGCACATATCCGGGAACGCGCTATAGCTAACTTAGCAGTAGCGCACTTCCTGGAACGCGCTACTGCTACTTTTGACTTAACCACGCGGTTCGTTCTTCCCCACGACCACTTCCCCCAAATCCCAACTCCTCCGCTGTCGCCTCCGCCGTCGCCCGTCGGCCGCCACGCGCTCTCCCGCCGCTCTCCGCACACCCTCGACACCACCCCCGACCCCAGATTCGACGCTGCTTCCGACCTTGACCTCGACACCGCCCCCGACCTCGATGCCGCCCCCGACCCCGACCTCGACGCTGCACTCCGCCGTGCGCCCGAGCCCCGACCCCGAGCTCAACGCCGCCCCCGACCCCGAGCTCGACGCCGCCCTCCGCCGCGTGCCCGAGCCCCGACCCCGACCTCGACGCCACCCGCCCCTCCCTCGCCGCAGGCACCGGAGGTGAGCATGCCTGCTCCTCCCCCTCCCCTACCTCTACCTAGGGTTCTTCAAATTTTAATTGCATCAAATTAGCTAGGGTTCATCTAGGGGTGGAAACGAATCGGATGCGGATCGGAAAGTGCTCTTACCACTTCTGTTTTCATATTTACAAAACGAATATGAATGCAAATATGGATGTTATCGGATACGGATGCGGCTCGGATGTTTTCTTGATTCGGAATGGATACGAATAATAGCGACATATTGCTTAAGTGTATTAGTCAATAGCTATGTGACATGAAGTATTCAACTTGTGACATACAATAAGTCAGTGATAAATAGGTTTAAGAATAAACACTATTGCAATGCATAATAATTTCTAAGATTAGTCATAAAACGAGTAAAATTTGACCACTTATTTGACTTTTAAGTTGGATAATTGGAATATCCGATCAAATACGAATATCGGATAGTTCGGATTATCCGCTACCACTTTCCACCCCTAGGTTCATCAAATTAGATGGTAATTAGGGCAGTAGTTCCTAGGTACTAATTAGTTAGTAAGAACTAGGTACTAGTTAGGTACTGGTTTATTTTTATTTATAGTAAGAACTAGTTGAATTAATAGAACTAGTTGAACATGTCACATTTGTTGTTATTTTTTTAGTTAAAGCAATTATTCCCGCATCGACGTTGACGATGCCTATCCCGCATCCTCGTCGTCGACTCGGCGGAGGACACCTGCTTGACTAGATGGGCCATGTCCGGGACTGGGCTCCGCTGGGCTGGTACTGGGAGGCGCTACCTACCGGGGGCGCAACTTGGTGAGGAATCAGCCTGTCGTTGACCCGAACCTTCTTTGGTGGTGGTCGAGTGGGCCAGTGACGTTCCAGAGGCTTGAGGACCCCGCGGAGGTGGTACGTCACCGTGTCAGCGAGGATGACGTGCACGTCCGTCGCTACTTGGTTGCGTTGGAGCACATGTTCTCCAATACCTGGCAGGTTCTCCAAGGATCTCACTGGAGCTATGATCCTGTGATGGTTCCTTCTCTTTGGGTGTCCATCGCCCGTGCCGATACCCATTGTTCGCTAGCGTTTTAGTTGTATTAGTGATGTTATATGTATGATACTATTCGGGATGTATTAGTGATAATATTCGACGATGTACGGACGCAAGAGTTGATTTACTTTTGCTTATTGAATGCATGCTAATTTGAATACTTATTTATTTTACGATTTGGTTTCGCTTATTGAATGCTCATGTCAATATGAGTCCTATAAGATATTTTGAAATGTATCTCTTATGTTGCTCAAATAGAATATGTGCTTGACCAAGTGGCCGGTCATGTTTGCAGGTCATGCCAGATTTTTTCGTGAATTTTGGCATGACTTGTGCCAGAATATGTAGGAAATATCGAGTGCCCTGGATTTGTGTGTTGAGTATCCTGGTAGTTGCCTTCGATTGATTTTCAATTAATGTTTCAACAATGAACATAGGAAATGTCTGACGACGAAAATGATTTCGGTATTTGCGAATATTGCGAAGACGAGCGCGGGTTGTGCAACAGAATCTTCCTAGATGATGATAGGCGCTTCAGCATCAAGCTGGACGAGAACTTCGAAGTGGATACAGTAAGTCAAAACGACAAGTCTTTTTTCGTAATTAAGCATGACATCTGCTTCATTTGCTTCAACTTATAATTTAATTTTTTTTACTATTCTACTAGCGTATCCCCTACCATGAAAGAGTTTTTGTCTTGGATAAGATAGGTTTCAGTCCTATGAAAACTACTATGGAGGTAAGGAGAGTTTACTTGAAGACCGAGTATGGTTATACTTTCCACGCAAAATTATACAACGCAGATACCTACACCTATTTTGAATGCAAAACTTGGCAAGCACTATGCAAGACTTATGCATTTGAGCCTGATATGGTTATCACCTTTGATATTCATCCGTAAGATGATATTGAAGGTAATATCGACATCTGGGTCAATGTGCAGACGCCTCCAGTTATACCATTATGTGAGTTTCTCAACCATATTTATGTCTTCGATATTGTTTATTCAAAAATAGTTGACAATAATTTCTATTGACAGCTTATTTCCATTCAAGCAAACATGTCCGGTGCTTGGTAGACATGACCGTCCACTGTCCCGGGGCTGAACTAAACTGTGAGGAGATAGGTCATTATGTTTCATGGCTTGAGGATCTTCATACTGTCAAGACAAATTATTTTCCTGGACTTAAAAATCTTAGTACTCAAAACGTGCGACCAATAGTGTTCGTATTGAACTACGGTCACATCTATTTAGGAAAGATGGTAAAACGTTTACTATTTGTCCTCAGTGCATCTTTTGCGTACATTATTATTTAAGCTAAACATCATTGCTAAGTATGTTACTATACGATGTTCTTCAACAGGGACTCCCGGTGAATGTTGTGCCTCATTGGATCGAGACTAAAGGTCGCATGAGAATGGTTAGCTTACGATCAAGACATCCTACAATGCACTTTAGTGCATTCAGGATTTCTAAAAGGGAGGAATGCTTAATAGTGAAAGAATGGAGCAAAATTGTGAACGGTTGCAGAGAAGTACTAGGGGGCAGCAATCAGAAGCGCAGCCCACGATTAGGAAACAGGTTCATCTGCATGCTCCAACATGATGAAGCAGGAGTGCTACACATGTTTTATGCTATTTTACATGAGAGAGAGAGCCGCAGGAGTGATTAGCTAGCTAGAAATGAGTTTGAAGATGATGATGTGCTACGCTATGACTATGATGATTAAATAGCTATTGTTGGTGGTAATGACTATGATGATTATTATTAGCTAGTGTTGGTGGTGATTAGATAGCTACCGCAGCTAGTGTTGGTGGTGATTAGCTAGCTAGAATGAGTTTGAAGATGATGATGTGCTACACTACGACTATGATGATTAAATAGCTACTGTTGGTGGTAATGACTATGATGATGATTAAATAGCTTGTGTTGGCGGATTAGATTCAAGTGGTGGCAACATGTGGTGCACATCGAAAGTACTACTAGTCCAAACTAGATCAAGTTTGGATTAGTAGTATACTTTTGACATGCACCACATGTTGCCTCCACTTGAACCTAATCCACCTTCATTTGACACATTGTTATGGACATAATGATATAACAACCTCATAATTGGTATTGTACCAAAATTTGTATAACGGCGTATAAATACACTAAAAATATAAAAAAATGAAAAAAAGAATACTAGTAGCGATGGAGAGTAAACACGCTACTACTAGCTATATTAGCAGTAGCGCGGGAGTGAACAAACGCTGCGGCTATATGTCTTAGCAGTACCGTGTGTCGCACGTGCTACTGCTAAGGAATAGCTGTAGCGCCTTACTAGTAGCACGGTGTCCTGCGCTACTAGTAGGCATTAAAACCGCGCTACTACTAGGGTTTTCCCTAGTAGTGGGAATGATCGAGTCCGGAATGATGATATACGAGATAGAGTTGGGGTAGCACCAATTGAAGAGAAGCTTGTCCAACATCGTCTGAGATGGTTTGGGCATATTCAGCTCAGACCTCCAGAAGGTCCAGTGCATAGCGGACGGCTAAAGCGTGCGGAGAATATCAAGAGAGGGCGGGGTAGACCGAATTTGACATGGGAGGAGTCCGTTAAGAGAGACATGAAGGATTGGAGTATCACCAAAGAGCTAGCTATGGAGAGGGGTGCATGGAAGCTTGCTATCCATGTGCCAAAGCCATGAGTTGGTTGCGAGATCTAATGGGTTTCACCTCTAGGCTACCCCAACTTGTTTGGGACTAAAGGCTTTGTTGTTGTTGTTGTTGTTGTTGTTGTTGTTGTTGTTGTTGTTGTTGTTGTTGTTGTTGTTGTTGTTGTTGTTGTTGTTGTTGTTGTTGTTGTTGTTGTTGTTGTTGTTCTCGGGGATGCAGAGATCGAACAGGCGAACGAGGCTCGACTGGTTGCCGTGACCCAGGATGCTCACCTGGATGCAGCGCCCATGTCGCCGGCGGTAGTTCTCAGTCCGACCGATTGGCTCGGTTAAATTGCGGACCGGACCGAGGTGCTGACTGGCCTACTTTTACAATCTAGACCGACCAAGCTTGCTAGCGAGCCCGGACCGATCGGTCCGGTCCTATGCGGGCCACGAGCGGGCCAAAAAGCCTACTCGCTGCGTCCACCCTGAATCATCATCGGAGGCTAAGAATCTCTATACAGGCTCCTCCAGTCCAATCTCTCCCCCGACCTCTTCAAGGTAGCCAACCCTCGCTCCCTCCCTACCACTGGCTTCGCCTGCTTGGCTGAATTTGGAAATAATTGACTCACTCAGTGCGAGAAAAACCATACTCTATGTAGCAGCTGTAAATGATTCAATTGAAGGCTCCTCACATTTTACATCGAAATCAAATCCATTTCCTATAAAAATATTCAGGGAATTTGTATGTATTTCCAGAGTTCCTAGTCAAACATACCCTTGTTTGTTACTCCCTCCCTTCATTATTATAGGATGTTCTACTCCACTACTCCTCCGATCCATATTCATTATCGATGATTTATTAGAAATATGGATCGTAGGCCATGTAGTTTAAGTATGCTTGATCCAATATAGGACGTTTATCTCTAAAACTTTCCAAATTGTGCCACCATGTGAATTTGTGTTTGTGATCTGGTGGTATTCAGGTACCTATATTTTTCTTTCACCCCTCTACTTTACTTCTGATATACTCATGGTATTTGGCTTCATTTTGTTTTAGGAATCTGTTTAGGCTCAATTTTCTTTCTTACATTGGGCTTTCTTTAACTTATATATACTCCATCTGGTGACAGGAGGCAAGCCGGCTGCTTTTGGGGCTGAATTGTGCACGCCTATTCGAGGCTATTTCCCTGCCTGGGGCCACCACTGGTCTTGCCCAAGCGGATAATTTTGATGTGCATGTTATCTATGAATAAATTGCCTTCATTTTAAATATGTCATTTCTGGACATCCTATTTCGAAGATCAGCAGTACCTAACAACTTGAAACTATTTGTTTGTTTTCTCTTTTTTGAAAGATTTGAACTGTTAGCTACTTGTATGACAGGCATTCAGTTTTAACGCTGACAAAGAGCATATGAGGCAACAGCGAATTGTTCGAGTTGGCCTAGTTCAGAACTCAATTGCTGTTCCAACGACTTGTCATTTTGCTGATCAAAAGAAGTCTATCATGGAGAAAGTAAAACCCATCATAGATGCAACTGGTGCTTCTGGTGTCAATATTTTGTGCTTACAGGTACTTCTAACATTGGTGATTTACTTGTGGTGTTCTCTTGTAACTCTTTTCTACATGATTGCTTTCAAGCCTGGTGTCCAATTAGTCAAAGTGTATGAGACTCTGCTTCACATATCCTGAGCTTCAACTTCTGCCAGCTAAGAAAAGCTCAAGCCTTAATTAAACAGCCGCTTTCTCTACCCATCATCTTGAGAAACTGAAGCCCACCTATTTAAAATAAGCTAGAAATTGTTGAGTACCGCTCCCGTCCCTTCGAAATCTCTTTGGTCTCCCATCCCAAGCACCACAGAAGGAATAAAAGTCCTTCCATTTGCGATTACTCAGAAAAATCCCTTTATCCAAACGAACCTTATAGGCCGATACTTCTTACCAAACAGCTTCGCCACCTTCTATGAGATGCTACCTTTTTGGGCTTCTAAGCATCAAAAGCTAGCTTCTTAGAAAAGCTTAAGCCAGTCCAAACTAGCTATAATATTGAGATATGTTTGCTTATATTCCCACAGAAGCAGATCATTTGTTGTGATCCATACCCTTAAATTTTAGGAAGCCTAGACAATGCCATTTGCCTTCTGCACGCGCGGAAAACATTGGTGCGAGTTTGTTGAGCCTGTTGATGGAGAATCTACTCGGTTTCTTCAAGAGCTTGCACAGAAATATAACATGGTAATTGTTAGCTCGATCCTCGAAAGGGATATAAACCATGGAGAGATTATATGGAATAGCGTTGTTGTAATTGGAAATAATGGTAACATAATTGGCATTCATCGAAAGGTATGCATATCAGTACATTTTTCTTTCCTTTGGTTGGATTGCCCTTTTATTTCCTTCTACCTGAATGTAGTTGTAGTCTCTAACTGAACACTACTGCAAAATCACATCGCAAGAGTTGGCGACTTCAACGAGAGCACGTACTATATGGAAGGTGACACTGGGCATCCGATCTTTGAAACAGCTTATGGCAAAATTGTTGTAAACATCAGGCATCATCCTCTCAATTGGCTTGCATTTGGCCTCAATGGAGCGGAAATAGTTTTCAACCCATCTGCAACTGTCGGTGAACTCAGTGAACCAATGTGGCCTATTGAGGTTAGATAAAACTATTCACGTGGCATTTGTTATTATTTATCTTGTTATTCATGCTGGAGCAACCTTGATGATGCTAAGTTGGTCCATTTCAGGCAAGGAGTGCTGCAATTGTAAATAGCTACTTTGTCGGATCAATTAACTGGGTAGGCACAGAGGTATTCCCGAACCCATTCACTTCTGGTGATGGGAAACCTCAGCATGCCGACTTTGGTCATTTCTATGGATCTAGCCATTTCTCAGCGCCTGATGCTTCCTGCACCCGTCACCCCGTTAGTATCTGACATGGACCTGAACTTATGCCGCTAGATGAAAGACAAGTGGGCCTTTCGCATGACTGCTCGGTATGACATGCATGCTAACTTGCTTTCAGAGTACTTGAAGCCAGATTTTAAGCCTCAAGTCATTGCCGATCCCTTGATAAGTAAGAGGGCTTAATTCAGGGTCAGCTGGGTCTATGCAGACGAAGTCGATGTCCTTTCCCTTTTTTCATATATATTGTATAAACATAAGAATAAAATCAGGATACATCTTTTGATTAAGTTTCCCTGGTCTGACTTTACCTAATGTTGAAGTCATCCATGTTCATTCTTTTTATGTTGTAAATTTCCAAGTAAATGTTCTTTGAATAAAATACACCACACAATGGCCCATAGATCAAAAGAATTGGATTTACATTATAGATGTTTTACAACTAAGGAACATTTTTCAAAGATGTAGCACCACGGGACATGCTTTTTCTATGCAGATCTGGCAACCTCCGCTAGCCTCCGCGTAATATCGATCCTAAGGCGCCACCTTCACACAACGTACACATGCATGGCATGTGGTGGAGCAGCAGGTATCACAACACAGATAATGAAATAAACTGCAGCAACAATAACAACAACAAATATACCTTAATGAATAAATACAACTCATACAACGGAAAGAGAATATACCTTAGACAGTTAAAGACTACAAATGCCTTTAGGAGGCTTTAAAGAAAAGCAAAAGATGCCCATATCCCTACCCAGACCACTGTTTGTGGGGTAACTTTTTCTATAAAGGTCTGTGGGGTAACTAGCTAACATCATCCATTAACAAACATGTGGTTGAAATAGCAAGGGTGAGTACATAACATACTCAGGAGACCTACACTATTTATGCACCAGGTATCAAAAGGGGTATGTGGTTTAGCAGTAGCCAGCGCCAGCACCTATAGAGACACGGTATAACATGTGTCTATAAGAGATAAGAAAGAGAGTGTATAAGGACCATCTACACTAAACATTGTGCAACGAACCTCATAGGTTACCCCCACATTGATCATATAGCCTATCGTCAAACATAACACATCCTTGCATTTGCATCACCCATGAAGAAGAGTCCCTAAGGCACTTTCGCAAGTTTCAATTAAATTAGTTGAAGTTGTTTAAATCTATCAACTAACAAAATTAAGGTTTAACCCTGCAGGGGTGCATCAATGTACCCACATGTACGATCAACTCTATAGGTCGTGTGTCGAAGCAGATATTCCGTGGAAATCACACATACATGTTGGTATACCAGGGAAGCGATCGACTAACCACTTTCATAATGCTGCAAACCAAGTCCGATTGATTCGACACGCGAAGCGAGAGTTTGTTCATAGCTTCAAATCAGACTCGACGGTATGTAAAAGGGGCTACGGCTAACCAAACCCTTTCCAAGCTAGCTGTCGGCTACTTCACAAAGTTTGTGAGCCACCAGGGGACCCCCCCAATGGCTCAAGAATTCGAAGGCAAAGGAAAAATCAGCTTAGGGCCCCCTGGACAGGTCTGAGGTTTAAGGTAATATCTGAAGGAGGCCACATAAAACCTCCATGCATGGTTAATGCGCTCGTCTTTTATCAAGACAACACAAACTCGAGTTCTAGGGCATCTCAAAGTGGAACAAAACACCATGTGCTCAAACATGGCCTCCCACCATTGCCTTCCTACCTTACTAGCATATTTCATCCCATAACATCAGACGAATAAAAGAATGTATCTGAACTAGGTTAACAACTAATCATAGGGAACAACAACATGATATACCATGGTAAAGCAAGTCATGCTGGGGTCAAGTAATACCAAGGCAATATAGGGGAGTGGCAAGAACAACATCATATGGGTATCGAGAACACACTACTTCATCATAAATCTAATGCAAGCATGAGGGGAAAGCATGGATCATATATGACCAAGGAGGATGTAAGTCTTGCCTGGTGTCCATGCTTGGTAGACGATCAGTCCTTGCTCATATCTCATGTCATCTCTGATTCATATCCGCGAAGAAGCAAAGCAGCACTAGAAAGAAAATATCATAATATCAGATGCAATCTTACTACTATGACAGAAGATCCAACATGTTCATGATATGCGATGACATGACATGGTGATACGTATCCAACGTATCTACTTTTCCAAACACTTTTGCCCTTTTTTGGAATCTAACTTGCATGATTTGAATGGAACTAACCCGGACTGATGCTGTTTTCAGCAGAATTGCCTTGGTGTTATTTTTGTGCAGAAATAAAAGTTCTCGGAATGACCAGAAAATTCACGGAGACATGTTTTGGAATTAATAAAAAATACTGGCGAAAGAATCAGCATCAGGGGGCCCACACCCTGTCCACGAGGGTGCAGGGCGCGCCCCCTACTATGTGTTATGATCTGGCAACCCAGAAGTGACAATAATCGGGACCACTCCCGGTGATGACCGTAGTTTGAGGAGTTCATGTACTCACTAAGTGTTAATGCTTTGGTCCGGTACTCTATTAAAAGGAGGCCTTAATATCCCTTAGTTTCGAATAGGACCCCGCTGCCACAGGAGGGTAGGACAAAAGATGTCATGCAAGTTCTTTTCCATAAGCACATATGACTATATTCGGAATACATGCCTACATTACATTGATGAACTGGAGCTAGTTCTGTGCCACCCTATGTTATAACTGTTGCATGAGGAATCACATCCGACATAATTATCCCTCATTGATCCATTGCCTACGAGATTCTTACATATTGATCTTTGCTTAGTTACTTTTCCGTTGCCACTATTATGATTACTACAAAAACTGCTACTGTTACTTTTGCTACTGTTACTGTTACTTCCATACTACTTTGCTACTAAATACTTTGCTGCAGATATTAAGTCTTCCAGGTGTGGTTGAATTGACAACTCAACTGCTAATACTTGAGAATATTATTTGGCTCCCCTTGTGTCAAATCAATAAATTTGGGTTGAATACTCTACCCTCGAAAACTGTTGCGATCCCCTATACTTGTGGGTTATCAAGACTATTTTCTGGCGCCGTTGCCGGGGAGCATAGCTCTATTCTTTGAGTCACTTGGGATTTATATCTGTTGATCACTATGTGGAACTTGAAAGATGAAAGAACCAAGATTTATCCCTCAACTACGAGGGGAGGTAAGGAACTACCATCTAGCTCTGCACTTGATTCACCTTCTGTTTTGAGTAAACTTGCGACACATAAACCTATTATTGATTCTGATATGTCGCATGTTATTGATGATGCCACTTCTGCTATGCATGATGCTTATGATGAAACTACTTCTATGCTTGATAATACTGTGCCATTAGGTGAATTTCTTGATGAACAACTTGCTAGGATTAGAGAGAATAAAATTATTGAAACAGATAATATTGATGAAAGTGATGATGAAGATTCTCCCCCTAGATATGAATTGCCTAATGTGCCTGAGGGTTATGTTATGGATGAAGAAACTGCTAGAGATCTTTTAGCTTGCAAAGATAGATATGATCTTAAGAAACTGTTAGCTAAATTGAAAGAAAAGTCTTTGAATGCTAGAATGAAATATGACCCTGCTTTTCCTACTTCACCTATCTGTATTTCTGATACAGATTATGATTCCTCTGTCGATCCTGAGTTAATTACTTTGGTTGAATCTGATCCTTTTTATGGCTATGAATCTGAAACTGTTGTGGCACATCTTACTAAATTGAATGATATAGCCACCCTATTCACTCATGAGGAAAAAATTCGTTACTACTATATCCTTAAGTTATTTCCGTTCTCATTAAAGGGTGATGCTAAAACATGGTTTAATTCTCTTGCTCCTGGTTGTGTGCGTAGTCCCCAGGATATGATTTATTACTTCTCTGCTAAATATTTCCCCGCTCATAAGAAACAAGCTGCCTTAAGGGAAATATATAATTTTGTGCAAATTGAAGAAGAGAGTCTCCCACAAGCTTGGGGGAGGCTTCTCCGATTACTTAATGCTTTGCCTGACCATCCTCTCAAGAAAAATGAAATACTTGATATCTTTTATAATGGACTAACTGATGCTTCCAGAGACCACCTGGATAGTTGTGCTGGTTGTGTTTTCAGGGAAAGAACTGTTGAGCAAGCTGAATTGCTATTGAATAATATATTGAGTAATGATAATGATTGGACACTTCCTGAACCAACTCCTAAGCCAACTCCGAAGAAAAGGGGTATTATATTTCTCAGTCCTGAAGATATGCAAGAGGCAAAGAAATCTATGAAAGAAAAGGGTATTAAAGCTGAAGATGTTAAGAATTTACCACCTATTGAAGAAATACATGGTCTTGATAACCCGACACAGGTAGTAAAGGTAAATTCTCTCTATAGATTTGATGAAGGTGACATTCCTCGTAATAAGTCTGCTAGCCAATGCTTGGATTAGTTTGATAATTTTATTGTTAAACAAGAAAATTTCAATGCCTATGTTGGTAGACAATTGAAACATAATGCTTATATGATTGAACACTTGAGTGATTATATATCTAGAGTTAAAGGTGACCTTAAACTTATTAGTAAACATGCTTCTATGGTTACCACTCAGGTAGAACAAGTGTTTAAAGCACAAGATGATTTGCTCAATGAATTAAATAATAAGAAAATGATAATGTTGTTATAGTTGTGACTAGAGGGGGTAGAATGACTCAGGAACCTTTGTATCCTGAGGGCCACCCTAAGAGAGTTGAGCAAGATTCTCAGAGAACTAATGTTGATGCACCTAGTCCTTTTAAGAAGAAGAAAAAGAAAAATAATAGGACTCTGCATGCTTTTAGTGAACCTGTTGTTGACACACCTGAGAATCCCCATGATATTTCTATTTCTGATGTTGAAACACAATCTGGTAATGAACTTGAACCTAGTGATAATGTTAATGATGATGTTCATGTTGATGCTCAACCTAGCAATAACAATGATGTAGAGATTGAACCTGCTGTTGATCTTGATAACCCACAATCAAAGAATCAACGTTATGATAAGAGAGACTTTGTTGCTAGGAAGCACGGTAAAGAACGAGAACCATGGGTTCAGAAACCCATGCCTTTTCCTCCTAAACAATCCAAGAAAAAGGATGATGAGGATTTTGAGCGCTTTGCTGAAATGATTAGACCTATCTTTTTGCGTATGCGTTTGACTGATATGCTTAAAATGAATCCTTATGCTAAGTATATGAAAGATATTGTTACAAATAAAAGAAAGATACCGGAAACTGAAATTTCCACCATGCTTGCCAATTATACTTTTAAAGGTGGAATACCTAGGAAACTAGGAGATCCAGGAGTACCAACTATACCATGCTCCATTAAAAGAAACTATGTTAAAACTGCTTTATGTGATTTTGGAGCCAGTGTTAGTGTTACGCCTCTCTCTTTATATCGTAGACTTGATTTGAATAAGTTGACACCTACTGAAATATCTTTGCAAATGGCCGATAAATCAACTGCTATACATGTTGGTATTTGTGAGGATGTGCCTATTGTGGTTGCAAACGTTACTATTTTAACGGACTTTGTTATCCTTGATATTCCCGAGGACGATAGTATGTCTATTATTCTTGGTAGACCCTTTTTGATACTGCAGGGGCTGTTAGATTGCAACAAAGGCAATGCCACTTTTCATGTTAACGGTAATGAGCATACATACACTTTCCGAGGAAACAATCTCAAGTCCACAGTATCAATTCTATTGGAAAAATTTCAATGATTACTATTGGAGGTTTTGAATTTCCTCTTCCTACTGTCAAGAAGAAATATGATATTCTTATTGTTGGGGACATACATATCCCCGTTGAGGTAACCTAGTGTTATTCGAAAATTCTCCGGTTTCATGCGATTCGGAAAAAGTTTGTTAACAAGACTTGATCAACCTTGTTAGTTGATTCCTTTTGATGAGAATGAGATGGATGCTATTTTTCAAATTCCAGTCGTTTGTGAGTACCAAGATGTCTTTCCAGAAGAGCTTCCGGGTATGCCTCCTCACCGGCCAGTTGAGTTCATTATCGATCTTGAGCCCGGCACTGAACCCGTTTGCAAGCGTCCTTACAAGCTTGGACCCAAGGAGCTAAAAGAATTGAAGAAACAACTCGATGAACAAGAGCGTCTGGGTTTGATCAGACCGAGTTCATCTCCGTGGGGTTGTGGTGTTCTTTTTGTCCAGAACAAGGATGGTACGGACCGACTTTGTGTCGACTACCGTCCATTGAACAAGAAGACAATCAAGAACAAGTATCCACTTCCCAACATCAATGAGCTATTCGAGCAACTCAATGGTGATAAAGTATTCTCCAAGCTTGACCTTCGAATGGGTTATCATCAGATTCGCATTCGTGAAGAAGATATTCCCAAGACAGCATTCAGAAAAAGTTTTGGTTCTTATGAATATACTGTCATGTCTTTCGGCCTTGTCAATGCTCCTCCAACATTCTCTCGAATGATGAATTTCATCTTCAACCCCTATACCAATGAATTCGTCCTGGTGTATCTCGATGATATGTTGGTCTTCTCCAAGAATAAGAAGGATCATGCCAAACATTTGCGATTGGTGCTTGACAAGCTAAGAGAGTATCAATTCTATGCGAAGTTTTCCAAATGTGAGTTTTGGCTCGATGAAGTTCTTTACCTTGGTCATATCATCTCTGCCAAGGGCATCGCTGTTAATCCCAAGACGGTGTCTGCAATTGTGAATTGGGAACCTCCTCAGAATGTCAAGCAGCTTCGTAGTTTTCTTGGTCTTGCAAGCTATTGCCGAAGATTCGTTGAGAATTTCTCTAAGATTGCAAAGCCTCTCTCCAACCTCCTCCAGAAGCATGTGAAGTATGTCTGGTCTCCTAAGTGTGACGTTGCTTTCAACACTCTCAAAGAGAAACTCGTCACAGCTCCTGTCTTAACTCCTCCTGACGAATCCAAGCCATTTGAAGTTTTCTGTGATGCTTCTCTTCAAGGTCTCGGTGCTGTGTTAATGCAAGAGAAGAAAGTTGTGGCCTATACCTCTCGTCAGTAGAAGCCCAACAAAAAGAACTACCCCACTCACGATCTTGAGTTGGCGGCAGTTGTCCATGCATTAATAACATGGAGACATCTCTTGTTGGGAAGAAAAGTGGACATAACCACCGATCACAAGAGTCTCGAGTACATCTTCACTCAGCCCAACCTTAACCTCAAGCAAACTCGATGGGTTGAAATGATTCAAGAGTACAATCTGAGTATTGAATATACTCCAGGCAAAGCCAATGTCATTGCAGATGCTTCGAGCAGGAAGGCTTATTGCAACAGCTTAATTCTCAAGCCATGTCAACCAGATCTTTGTGAAGCTTTCTGCAGGCTGAATCTCCATGTTGTTCCTCAAGGCTTTCTTGCCAGCCTCATAGTCTCTCCTACTTTGGAAGATCAAATTCGTGAGGCACAACTCCTAGATACCATGGTGAAGAAAGTGAAACGTGGTATTGACAAGGGTCTTTCCAAATACAAGTGATATCGCATTGATGACAGAGACACTTTATTCTTCGAGGACCGGATTGTGGTTCCTAAAGGTGATCTAAGGAAAGTCAATATGAACGAGGCGCACAATTCTCTTCTTTCCATTCATCCTGGATGTACGAAGATGTACCATGACATCAAGCAGTCGTATTGGTGGACTCGAATGAAGCGAGAAATCGCTCAATTCGTCAATGAATGTGATGTATGTCGAAGGGTGAAAGCAGAACACCAACGACCAGCTGGTCTCCTCCAACCTCTTGCTATCCCAGAATGGAAGTTTGATCATATCGAAATGGACTTCGTGACTGGATTTCCCAAGTCCAAGCGCGGAAATGATGCTATCTTCGTTGTCATCGACCAGCTTACTAAAGTGGCTCATTTCCTTCCAATCAAAGAATCTATCACAGCAGCTCAGTTGGCAGAGCTATACACCTCCAGGATTGTCTCCTTGCACGACATTCCACAATTGATTTCTTTAGATCATGGAAGCATCTTCACTTCTAAGTTCTGGGACTCCTTCCAGAAGGCCATGGGCACCAACATTCGCTTCAGCACAGCTTTCCATCCTCAAACTAGTGGCCAAGTCGAGCGAGTCAATCAAATTCTTGAAGATATGCTCAGGGCTTGTGTCATTTCCTTTCACATGAAGTGGGAAGATTGTCTTCCATATGCCGAATTCTCCTACAACAATAGCTTCCAAGCGAGTTCGGGCAAGGCCCCATTTGAGATTCTATATGGCAGAAAGTGTCGTACTCCTCTCAATTGGTCAGAGACTGGTGAACGCCAACTTCTTGGCAATGACTTAATCACAGAGGCTGAAGAAATGTGTAAAGTCATCCGTGAAAATCTCAAAGCCGCGCAATCGCGCCAGAAGAGTTACTATGATAGCAAGCACCGTGACTTGGCTTTCGAGATCGGAGACCATGTCTACCTCCGCGTCTCTCCAATGAAAGGCACTCGTCGCTTCGGTATCAAAGGGAAGCTTGCCCCTAGATACGTGGGTCCTTTCAAGATCATCGGCAAAAGAGGCGACCTCGCCTATCAACTTGAGCTTCCCTCCAACTTCGTGAACGTGCACGATGTGTTCCACGTGTCACAGCTTCGCAAGTGCTTCAAGACTCCTGAGCGCAGCATCAACTTCGAAGAGATTGATCTCCAAGAAGATCTGTCTTATCATGAGCACCCCGTTGCTATTCTTGAAGAAACTGAGCGCAAGACTCGCAACAAGTCAATCAAATTCCTGAAAGTGAAGTGGTCGCACCATTCCGACCGAGAAGCCACCTGGGAACGCGGGGACCACTTCCATTCCGAATATTCGGAGTTCTTTCAGTCCTAGATCTCGGGACGAGATCCTCTCGTAGTGGTGGAGTGTTGTAACACCCCGGGTGTAACTTTCCATATTTGTAACTCCAACTCTTGCCATTTTCGGCTATGTGTTATGATATTCCCTTCATGGTCGAGTTTTGTCTTTCGTTTTGCATTTTGTTCATGTCATGCATCTCATATCATGTCATCATGTGCATCTCATTTGCATACGTGTTCGTCTCATGCATCCGAGCATTTTCCCTGTTGTCCGTTTTGCAATCCGGCACTCCCACATGCACCGGCGCACCCCTCTTGTTTCTTTTCGTGAGCGGGTGTTAAAAGTTCTCAGAATGGACCGAGGTTTGCCAAGTGGCCTTGGTACACCACCGGTAGACCACCTGTCAAGTTTCGTCCCATTTGGAGGTCGTTTGATGCTCTAATGGTTAACCGGGTAACCGCAAAGTCCTTTTGTGTGTTGCAGCAAAACCCCCTCCAAACAGCCCAACAACCCATCTAAGTCACCTCCATGCTCTCGGTCGTTCGATCACGATCGTGTGGGCGAAAACCGCACTCCATTTGGAGTCTCCTAGCTCCCTCTACCTATAAATATGTGTTCCCCCTCCGAAATCCGGGTCCCGAAACCCTAGCCCCGCTCCCCCCGCGCGCCGGACACGTCCGCCCGGCGCCGGACGAAAGCCGCTGCCGCCCGCAGCCAACCGGGGCGCGACACGTGGCACCCCGGCCACCCGCGCTGTG
>NC_057799.1:228714687-228743223 GCF_018294505.1 Triticum aestivum
CCACCGGCGTCCGCAGCCGCCTCTCTCCCTCACCGCCGCACCCGGTCGCGGGACCCGCGCCGTCCCGTGCCGGCGTGCCCCGACGCCGCCCCTAACTCCGGCCGCCGCCCCGTCCTCCAACTCCGGCGGCCACCCCGGCCGTCCTCGATCCGAGCGCCCAAACCCTAGATCTGGATCCGAAGGTTGACTTCTTCCCCCTCGATTTTCTCCAAGTCCCGAGATATTTGCATTCTGGTGCATACTTTGTCCTACCATAACTCCATGACCGTAGATCCGTTTTGCGTGCATCATATGTCGGAATGTTCGCCTCGAGATGCTCTTCATTTTGTTCCATTGTGCCATGCTCGTTTGAGTTCATCTCGATGCCCAAATATCTGGTGCAAGAGTGCTATATGACGTTTACTGCTGTTATTTATCAGAACTTGGTGATTTGTTATTTTTTTTGCAATTGATGTGTGCATCTTATGGGCATGAGCTCTACAGGTGTTTTGATCTATGCCATGTCATCTTTACAGAGGTGTATGCCATGTATTTGTTTGATCTATGTGGTGACTAGCACAAGCATGCAAACTAGGCTTCGTGATGTTTCTGTTTTCAGGGACTTAGTATTTTCGCTGTCTGTTATTGCTGTTATTTTTGTTGCCATGTATCCATGTGTCTACAGAGAGATCCATGCTTCTTTTGGGCATATTCAGTAAGGATGTTTTGTAGATATAGTTGTGTTCTATCCATCCATGCCCCTGTTTGCAATTGAGCGCCATAGCATGTGTTAATCTTGCTCTACTTTTGCTATAAAATATTTCTGGCAGAATGTCAACATGATATTCAATTTTGCCAAGGTTGTTGTAGTTGATCCATACATGCTATCAACTTGCTCTTGCCATGGATAGCTTCACAAACATGCCATCTTGCTGTAGGTATGCTTGTTTTTTCATGCATGTCTTTGTGATGAGTGATCAAGCTCACCAAGATGCCTTCATAATTCTGTTTAATGCCATGCTCTGTTTTCTGCAAAGTCTGAAATCTGTTAACGAAACATGCTATGTTTACATGGGTGCCATCATATCTTCTTATCCTTTTTGGCTCATGGTTAGTAAGAGACTTATGTTATATGCATTTAGTAGTTTCATGCCATGCCTTGTTTTGCTATGTTAAGTTCCTATAGCATATTGATTTCTTGCTCTGAACATTGCTACCTGATGATGTTTCAGCCATGTTCAGTATTTTCACTAAATCTGTGAAGCTGATATCTTTTGCACTTTTGCCCTGCTTGTTTGAACTTGTTATTTTGTGATCTAGCCGTAGCTCAGTGTTCATCGTTTGTCAAGCATCTCCTTTAGATTACTGCCATAGGCTTTGTTGCTATGTTGGGGTGTTGTAGTATAGTTACTTGATGTATTCTAAGTGCTATCATGCTGTTAATCGCAGAATCGTGTCAATCTTGTTTTGCTCGCCATTTGCAAACCGTGCATCCGTTTCCGGTGATCTTTATATCGATTTCGACCGAAATCATCTCATCTTTCCAGTGGCATACTTGGTTTGCCAAGTTACTGCCTTATTCATCCTTTTTCTTCCGGAGCACGCATACGCATCGCATAAAATATCTCGCATATCATGCATGTATTGCATCATGTTGCTTGTGCATTTCTCGTGATTGATTGTGGTTCCATTGCTTGTGTTCTTGCTGTGGGTAGAGCCAGGAGACAAGTTCGTGAACGAGGAACCTATTGAGTACGCTTACGAGGATCAAGCTTTCGACAACTCTGAGAACCTTGCAGGCAAGATGACCATACCCTCGAAATCACTTCTATCTTTGCTTTGCTAGTTGTTCGTTCTATTGCTATGCTGCGCTACCTACCACTTGCTATATCATGCCTCCCATATTGCCATGTCAAGCCTCTAACCACCCTTTCCTAGCAAACCGTTGTTTGGCTAAGTTACCGCTTTTGCTCACCCTTCTTATAGCGTTGCTAGTTGCAGGTGAAGTTGAAGTTGGTTCCATGTTGGAACATGTATATTTTGAAATATCACAATATCTCTTATTTAATTAATGCATCTATATATTTGGTAAAGGGTGGAAGGCTCGGCCTTATGCCTGGTGTTTTGTTGCACTCTTGCCGCCCTAGTTTCCGTCGGTATTATGTTCCTTGAGTTTCCGTCCCTTACGCGGTTGGGTGATTTATGGGACCCCCTTGACAGTTCGCCTTGAATAAAACTCCTCCAGCAAGGCCCAACCTTGGTTTTACCGTTTGCCACCTAAGACTTTTTCCCTTGGGTTTTCGCGAGCCCGAGGGTCATCTTTACTTAAACCCCCGGACCAGTGCTCCTTCGAGTGCTGGCCCAAACTGGGCGATGTCCGGCGCCTCCTGGGCAACCATGGTCTATGCCAACCCGACGTCTTGCCCATCCGGTGTGCCCTGAGAACGAGATATGTGCAGCTCCTATCGGGATTTGTCGGCACATTCGGGTGGTTTTGCTGGTCTTGTTTTACCATTGTCGAAATGTCTTGTAAACCGGGATTCCGAGACTGATCGGGTCTTCCCGGGAGAAGGTTTATCCTTCGTTGACCGTGAGAGCTTATAATGGGCTAAGTTGGACACCCCTGCAGGGTATTATCTTTCGAAAGCCATGCCCATGGTTATGAGGCAGATGGGAATTTGTTAATGTCCGGTTGTAGAGAACTTGTCACTTGACCCAATTAAAATACATCAACCGTGTGTGCAGCCGTGATGGTCTCTTCTCGGCGGAGTCTGGGTAGTGAACACGGTTTGAGTTATGGATGAACATAAGTAGTTTCAGGATCACTTCTTGATCATTTCTAGCTTCGCGACCGTTGCGTTGCTTCTCTTCTCGCTCTCTTTTGCGTATGTTAGCCACCATATATGCTTAGTTGCCTGCTGCAGCTCCACCTCATTACACCATCCTTTCCCATAAGCTTAAATAGTCTTGATCTCGCGGGTGTGAGATTGCTGAGTCCTCGTGACTCACAGATTCTACAAAAACAGTTGCAGGTGCTGACGATGCCAGCGCAGATGACGCAACCGAGCTCAAGTGGGAGTTCGACGAGGAACGTGGTCGTTACTATGTTTCTTTTCCTGATGATCAGTAGTGGAGCCCAGTTGGGACGATCGGGGATCTAGCATTTGGGGTTATCTTATTTTCATTTGGATTTGACCGTAGTCGGTCTATGTGTGGATTTTGGATGATGTATGAATTAATTTATGTATTGTGTGAAGTGGCGATTGTAAGCCAACTCTCGTTATCCCATTCTTGTTCCATACATGGGATTGTGTGAAGATGACCCTTCTTGCGACAATACCACAATGCGGTTATGCCTCTAAGTCGTGCCTCGACACGTGGGAGATATAGCCGCATCGTGGGCGTTACATTACCATTCTGTTTGGGAACCGCCTATAATGTGTGTAGCATGGAAGATATCGAGATCTCTTGGTTGTTATGTTGAAAATGAAAGTATGCCACTCAAAATATTATTTATCTCTGTTTCAAAACTCGAGCTCTGGCACCTCTACAAATCCATGCTTCCCTCTACGAAGGGCCTATCTATTTACTTTTATGTTGAGTCATCATCCTCTTATTAAAAAGCACTAGTTGGAGAGCACCGCTGTCATTCGCATGCCTTGCTATTAATTTACATTGAGTACGACTATGACTGGATCTCTTTTACCATGAATTACAATGTCAAGTCAGTCCTTGATCTTGAGGGGTGCTCTGCATTTATGTTTTGCGGTCTCAGAAATGGCTAGCGAGATACCATCTTGTTATATCATGTTATGATTGTTTTGAGAAAGTGTTGTCATCAGAGATTTATTATTATTGCTCGCTAGTTGATTATGCCATTGGTATGAGTAAATATGAGACCTAAATGTTATTGTGAATATGGTTAGTTCATAATCTTTGCTGAAAACTTGAATGTTGGCTTTACATGTTTGCAACAACAAGATCAAACAGAGTTTGTAAAAGTTTTTCTTTATCACTTTCAGTTTGTCATCTAAATTGCTAGAGGACAAGCAAAGGCTTAAGCTTGGGGGAGTTGATACGTCTCCAACGTATCTACTTTTCCAAACACTTCTGCCCTTGGACTCTAACTTGCATGACTTGAATGGAACTAACCCGGACTGACGCTGTTTTCAGTAGAATTGCCTTGGTGATATTTTTGTGCAGAAATAAAAGTTCTCAGAATGGCGTAAAAATTCACGGAGACACGTTTCGAAACTAATAAAAAATACTGGCGAAAGAATCAGCATCAGGGGGCCCACACCCTGTCCACGAGGGTGCAGGGCACGCCCCTGCCTCGTGGGCCCCCTAGGACTCCACCGACCTCAACCTCAACTCCATATATTCACGTTCGGGGAGAAAAAAAATCAAGAAAAAGGATTCATCGCGTTTTACAATATGGAGCCGCCGCCAAGCCCTAATCTCTCTCGGGAGCGCTGATCTGGAGTCCGTTCGGGGCTCCGGAGAGGGGAATCCGTCGCCATCGTCATCATCAACCTTCCTCCATCACCAATTTCATGATGCTCACCGCCGTGCGTGAGTAATCCCATCGTAGGCTTGCTGGACGGTGATGGGTTGGATGAGATTTACAATGTAATCGAGTTAGTTTTGTTAGGGTTTGATCCCTAGTATCCATTATGTTCTAAGATTGGTCTTGCTATGACTTTGCTATGCTTAATGCTTGTCACTAGAGCCCGAGTGCCATGATTTCAGATCTGAACCTATTATGTTTTCATGAATATATGTGAGTTCTTGATCCTATTTTGCAAGTCAATAGTCACCTACTATGTGTTATGATCCGGCAACCCCGAAGTGACAATAATCGGGACCACTCTCAGTGATGACCGTAGTTTGAGGAGTACATGTATTCACTAAGTGTTAATGCTTTGGTTCAGTACACTATTAAAAGGAGGCCTTAATATCCCTTAGTTTCCAATAGGACCCCGCTGCCACGGGAGGGTAGGACAAAAGATGTGATCCAAGTTCTTTTCCATAAGCACGTATGACTATATTGGAATACATGCCTACATTACAATGATGAACTGGAGCTAGTTCAGTGTCACCCTATGTTATAACTGTTGCATGCCGAATCGCATCCGACATAATTATCCATCATTGATCCATTGCCTATGAGCTTTTTACATATTGATCTTTGCTTAGTTACTTTTCCGTTGCCACTGTTACGATTACTACAAAACTGCTACTATTACTTTTGCCACTGTTACCGTTACTTCCATACTACTTTGCTACTACATACTTTGCTGCAGATATTAAGTCTTTCAGGTGTGGTTAAATTGACAACTCAACTGCTAATACTTGAGAATATTCTTTGGCTCCCCTTGTGTCGAATCAATAAATTTGGGATGAATACTCTACCCTCGAAAACTGTTGCGATCCCCTATACTTGTGGGTTATAACTGTCGACATCCTGGGAATGGGGGTCCCCAGACTTGCCTGCCTGCGACCCACGGCGTGGCCCCATCAGCGGCCCTATACGGCCCATCTTCACCAGCAAACACTCAAGACCCTCACGAGGGGCCAAGCCTCGCGAGGCGGACGATGCAAGACCTCCTCGGCGGCGGCTTCACCAGGCTGGCTCGCGAGGGGTGGAGAGATCAAGGCAAGGGGCACCTCGCGAGGTTCCTGTGATGCAAGCCATGACGACCGGGGCAGGCGGGCGCCAATGCGTGTAGTGTCTTTGTTTCCTCTTTGGTGCTAAAGAGGCAAGCGTAGGCGAGGAGTCCCGAGGCATTAGGCAAAGGTTTCCATATCGGTGCAACGAGACCAAGACCAGCAGGACGGCAGGAAGAAGGTCACCATGGAGCCCAAGACGGCGTCACCACCAGAGCCTTTGGCAGGCGAAGACCACCTTTAGTCAGGATAACTTGTACTAGTTGTCTCCCTTTAAATTTGGCCGTTGTGGCATCCCTTCCCGCCAACATTTGGGAAGAGGACCAGGGCCTCTATAAATACGGCTAGCCACTACAGTAGGAGGCAACAAAACGGATCCGAGGCCATTCAGATCATCCTCAACCACACAAACTCACCAAGCACAAGAGCACGTCTCCTCAGGAGGCTGTTCTTCCCTTGTAACTGTTCATCCTCAGGCCAAGAGGCAATCCACCACACCACACTGGAGTAGGGTATTACACCACATCGGTGGCCCGAACTAGTATAAACCTTGTGTCCCTTTGTTGTGCGAGTTCGACACGCCGAGCCTTGAGATCGCGGTGAGGGAGAGTGCAAAGGGGGAGGAGAGTTCTTCGTGCGCACCCCAGTGTTCAAACCTCAAGGGTTTTGCCGAAACCCGAAATCCGACATTTGGCGCGCCAGGTAGGGGTGCGCTGAAGCCTTCCTCCCGCCGATCCGCGTCCCACTGCTCCACCGTAACCATGGCGGACGCGCGTCGAGCCCGCGCTAAGCGTCGGGCCGCCCTTGCCGCCCTTGTCGCTCGAACAACCCCTGTCGGCGGGCCTCCCCGTCGTTCCCCGTCACCCGCCGCCAACGTGGCCACCGGTCCGGTGGGAAACGAGCAGCAAGCGTCCTCACTGCACCCTTCTATGCGGCAGGACGGCCACACCGCCACTCCATCGCTAACCCCGGCCGGCTCATCATCTCATGGTCGCCGCGCCCCCACGGACGCGCAGGCCGCGCTGCTCATGGCACGCGAGCTCCTGCGCTACCGCCCGGTTGATGATCTATACGAGGACTGGCTGGACCGCATCGCCGAGCTCGTCAGCACTGCAAGGGGCTCCCCCGCACCATCCCTCTCGCTGCCTCGTCCTCCGCCAGCTGCGGGCGACGTAGCTAACGGAGCGCCTCCACCACCTCTGCACCAAGACGACGCTCTGGCGCCAAGGCACGCAGCCCCCCGGTGTGACCTACCGTGCCTGGCGCCCGCGCGAGAAGAAGGAAGCTGCCAAGAGATTCCTCGGCCGCGAGAAAACGCTCCCGCGCTCCTAGCGCCACTGCCACAAGACAGGGTGCCGCCTGCGGTGGCGGTGCGCGGGCATCCAGGCCAGGCCCCACATCAGCAAAGGGCCCCGGTGGCCACGGAAGGCCGCCGCGCCTTCACCCCCGAACTGCATAGCGTCGTCTGGCCAGGCAAGTTCAAGCCGGACCTGCCTCCTCGCTACGATGGCACCCCCGACCCTGCGGAGTTCTCTACGAGCTGAGCATTGAGGCGGCCAACGGCGATGAGAAAATCATGGCGAACTGGTTCCCTATGGCTCTCAAGGATGGAGCTCGCTCGTGGCTCCTAAACCTGCCTCCAGGCTCGATCTCCTCCTGGGATGAGATGTGCGACCGCTTCGTCGCCAACTTCCAGGGCACTCGCGACCGCCCTCCGGCCGCGGGTGACTGGAGCCGCATCAAGCAGGAGCCAGGAGAGACCTTGCAGAAGTACATCCAGTGCTTCAACAGCGTTCGTCTCAAGATCCCCAAGGTGACGGATGAGGCCATCATTTCCGCGTTTTTTGATGGCGTCCGCGATGTCAAGATGCAGGAGGAGCTCGCCATCCACGAGGAGTTATGCACGGCTCTGGAGCTGTTCAACATGGCAACCAAGTGCGCAAGAGCTGAGGAGGGGCGCCTTTCCCTCCTCGAGCTCCCTGCTACCGACCCGGCGGAGAAGAAAGCCAAGGCCAAAGACATGAAGCACAAGGGAGGGGCCGTGCTTGCAGTGGAGCCGGATACGAAGCGTGGCCGGGACCATCCCGAGTCCTCCAAAAGCAGCCGACTGTTCTGCGCCTTCCACAACGTACACAGTCACAAGACCAATGACTGTCAAGAGCTCAGGGCTATTCGAGATGGACGCTTCGGTCGACGCCCCGAGCGCAACGACCGGGGCTACGGTCGAGGAGGAGGACGAGGCGGAGGACGCTGGGACGATCACGGTCCCCGCCAGGAGTGGCGCGACCAGCCTCGCGAGGACCGCTGGCAGGACCAGCCTCATAAGGGCGCCTGGAGGGATCAGCCCCGCGAGGACCGCCCTCAGGGGAATGCCGGTCTTCCTCGACTACCGCCGCCACCAAGAAGGAACGACGACCACCATCAGGACGAGGGGCTCGGGGGCTTCCAGGAACCGTGTGCTATCGCCTGCCTCTTGGGCGGAGCTCAGGCCCCAGCATGTCAGCGTATCTTTAAGCAGTTTGCTCGCGAGGTGAATGCAGCCCTCCCTAGGCTTGAGGCCACGCGCCCGCTCAGGTGGTCCAAGTGGGCCATCACTTTCAGCTCGGCGGACCAGCTCAAGTGCGCGGCCACTGCTGGCGCCCTCCCGATGCTCTGCTCACCCGTCATCAGCAATGTACAAGTCACCAAGACCCTCATCGACGGCGGCGCAGTGCTTAACGTCCTGTTTGTCGAGACATTCGACAGCCTCCAAGTGCCATACGATCAGCTTCAGCCCACCAAGCCCTTCTCAGGAGTGACTGACGACTCCACCACCCCGACAAGGCAGGTCCGCCTCCCGGTCACCTTCGGACAGCACAACAACTACCGCACCGAGTTCATCGACTTTGACATTGCTCACATCCGTCTGCCATACAATGCGATCCTCGGATATCCGGACTTGGCCAAGTTCATGGCAGTGACGCACCACGGCTACAACGTCCTCAAGATGCCAGGAAGCGGCGGGATCATGACAGTCCCCTGCGAAGAAAGAGATGCGGTGTGCTCCCTCGAGCGCGCCTTCCAAGACGTAGCAATCGAAGACCCTGACAGCAAGGGCGCGTACCCTCCTGAGGCCACCCCCAAGAAGAAGAAGCAACTACTCCGCGCAGGGCCTCAGGGGAGCGGTGCCACATCAGGATCGGCGCCAGCACCTGGGGCGCCTCCCTCCCTCGCATAGGAAGGCGCACCCAGCGCCCTCCTCGGTCAGGGCTCGGGGGCTCTCTTCTGGAGGGCCTCAGACCTAGCCAACATCACGAGGGAGGCGCTCGGGCACCATGTGGAGGCGTGCTTTGCAGCACGTTTCCCTCAGGAGGACAATGGGCGAGGAGCGCCCGGCGGTCAGGAGTTCATCGCCAAGACCACTCAGGAGCTACAGAATGCAAGAGCCATGCGTGGCGACCGCCGGCCACCTGGCGCAGCTCCCCATCCAGGCGAGGATGGCGGGCTGCGCGTCTGCATCGACATCCAGGGCTCAACAGGGCCACATCTCAGGAGCGCTTCTGGCCTTCGCGCATGGGACGTTGCGAGGGCCCACCTCACAGCTATGTTCGCATGCCATTCGGCCTGCCGAGCGTGGAGACCGCCTTCCAGCACAACCTGCGGAGCATCCTGGCGACCCAGGAGGCCCAGCATCATGCAGTCCTGGCAGAGATGGAGACGGTCCTCAAGGAACTGCCTGGACCCCCAGAGCCTCCCGAGGCTCAGGGTCCCGGAGGCTCATGAGGAGCAACCCCTTCGCCACGCAACTTCAGCTACCCCGACATCCCTTCAACAACGGAACCAGGTGACATTTTCCAAGTTTATTTAGCTGGGAGCGCCCCCGGGCTGCATCATTCCCAGGCCGCGTGGGCCTGTCCCTGCGGCATGTATCCTTTTTACGTCTTTAGCTTACTCTGCTGCGGGCGCTCCTCGGGCCGCATCATCCCCAGGCCGCTCGGGTCTAACCCAATGGCATGTATCGTTCTTGCATTTATCTAAGCTAGTTTGTCCTTTGCATAATCTATCTATGGTTATCACTTGCTTGATTATCACCCATCACGGGAGCCGCACGCCGATCGTCTTTCTTCAGGATCCCTCGCATGAGGAGGCTAGGCACGGCGCCTGTGCTCAGGGCCGTCCCTGCAGCGTCGATAAACCCAACGGCCGAGCTCTGTCTAGAGGGCTAGCCCCGTTCATGTCACCTCCTGAAGTCGTTGGTGCTTGGCCTTCTCATGCGATAACCTCCGGAGATTCATTCGGCGCAGGTTGCCTGACCATCTCGCAAGACTACCGCAATAGGCAAGAACCAAGACCAGGCGCAACCTGCCTTGAGGTAGGGCCTTGTGAGTCCCGTGCTGGCTCACGAGTGCCCAGACACACCTCATCTAGCCCTGCCGTGCAAGCCACGTGTCAGGGCGGGGCTGTACACGCCCCGGGAACTCCACTCAGAGGGAGCCCTCACCCACACACCAGTGGAAGCACCATGCTCCGCGCTGGCAGTCGACACGGCCGAGGAGCAGTTATGCCCGTGTAAGTGCGGAAGCGCTATGCTCCGCGCTGGTGATAAACAACTGAGGGCGGCCCCATGGCCGTGTCAACCTCAGGGAGCCTGAGGGCTTAGTGTCTGGCCTCATCGTAACGCCTCCCCTCGGGAGAGGCGCGCGAGGGGGCTGGGCACGGGGGCTGCGCTCGGGTCACGCCCAAGCGTACGCCACCCAGCCAGGTCCCCCGGACCTAGTCGTCGCGTGCCCCTCCCGAGCCGAACCTCAGCGAGGGAAAAGGTATGAAGGTCGTTTGAGCGTCAAGGGGGACTCCTGAGCATCGCGACTCAGGAGCCTAACTGGCCACGTAGCCTCTCACCCTTTGGTCTCGTCCTGGTGATCCGGACGACCCGACGGCGGCTGAGGCATGCGCAGGGTCGGGCCCTGCCGACGTAGAACACTAGACCTATTCCTGCGTCTCCTTCCTGTAAGCTGTTTGCGCGTCAAGGGGGACTCCTGAGCATCGCGACTCAGGAGCCTAACTGGCCACGTAGCCCCTCATCCCTTGGTCTCGTCCTGGTGATCCGGACGACCCGACGGCGGTTGAGGTATGCGCGGGGTCAGGGTCTGCGGACGTAGAACGTAAAGCAGACAGGAAGGAAATCGCGGAACTCAAATAAATATTACAAAACATATTGTTCTCCAAATACCAAGCATAAGTTTAAACGCCCCCATGAGGCATGGTACATGTTGCAGATGCAAAGCAGGAAAGAAGTCGCCGGCAAGTCATCCCTGGACGTCGCGGTCGTGTGCAGGAGATGCCCCTTCGATGGCAATGTTGCCCTCACCTACGCCGCCTGCCGGAGTTGTAGCTTCAACAGTAGCACCTGTCGGGGGCGTAGGGTCGAAGGCGCGAAACTTCTTTAGCAAAGCTTCCACCTGACCTTTCACGGCATCGGCAGCGGCTACGCAGCGCTCGTCGTCCACAGGCTCCAGCAGCTCGTCAAGGTTGGCGGCAGGATCCTGAAGATAGAGGTGGCTGAAGACGCGCGTCAGCGCGGCCGAGGAAAGTGTGCAGGCTTCTCCTTCCACCAAGGGGCCAATTCCGCCTACGACTTCCTCAAGCGCCCCGACCAGATGAGGAAGCAGCTGGGTGGGGCCCTCATCGACGGTGGCCAGCGGCTCCTCCAAGCCCTTCTCGTAGAGTGCCCGCAGCGCCACGCGGGACCTCTCCTCAAGGGACTTGAAGGCCGCGCGGTCCTCGGCCAGGACCTTCGCCTTGGCGTCAAGCTCGGCTCTCTCCGCTTCCATCTTCTGCTTCAGCTTCTCCAGCCAGCTGCGCTCCGCGGCCTGCGCCTTCCTCAACTGCTCCAGCTCGGCGTCGTGAGCCCTGACGGCGTCCTCTCGGGCCTTCATCTTCTCCTCCTCCTCCTTGCGGCTTTGCGCCTCGGCCGCACGCTCGTTGCACATTGTCTCTAGCCCGGCCTCCAGCGACTGACAGCGATCCTGGGTGGCCCCGGCATCTTTTAGCACAACCTCGCGAGCGACCGCGGCCTGGGCGACGGACTGCTTGTCCTTCTCGGAGGTTGTTGCCGCCCGGCTCAGCGCCGCCCGAACTGACACGTCTGAGTGAAGCCAGCTAGAGACCAGCTCCAGGTGCCCGGCTGCCAGGCGGGGGTCGGCGCCCTGAAGATCTTCTCACAGTAGGGTCATCGCTGAAAGAGCGCGCTCTAGGACGTCAGGGGAGGCAGAAGGACCTGATGTCAGCAGTGCGGCAGGAGGAGGAGGAGGCAGCGTCGCCACCATGGCCTGGGAGGCTGGGGGCTCTTGAGCCTTGGGGACCCCAGCAATCGAGCTGGGCGTTAGCACCTCGGGAGCCAGTGGGGCAGCAGGGGCCACCTCCTCTTCAGGAAGCTCCCCCAAGCCTCGCGAGGACGATCGGGCCGGAGAAACGCGAGCGCTGTCACTGCCTTCCCTGCGGAGGGGGGCGTAGCCGCCGCAGGCGATGGGGTCCCGAGCAATACCACCGCTTCCTCCTTCCTCCTCTTCACCGCGGGTGTAGGCCTGTTGGTGCAAGAGAGAAGCATCAAGAGTTAGCAGCTGAAGCAGATACAAGACAGGACAAGAGTACTTACTGGTCCACTGCAGTGTAATCTGTCTGCTTCCTAAGCTTGAAGCCTGAAAGCTTCGCGGCCTGAGGCGCGGGCGCGTGGGCACCAGGAAAAGAAGAAGAAGCAGCAGGTGGGTTGGAGGCAGCTCCGGGCAGCATCAGAACAGGGGCGTCGTCTCGGGAAATTGGTGCCGACCTCCCTCTCGTCGGAATCGCAGCCGTGGACCTCCTCTGAGGACTGGCCTTGTACCTCGAGGAGCCACCGGCCGCATGCAGCTCCCTCCTTTCCAGGGGGACGTCAGCCTCGTCATCATCATTAGGCAGGGTGCGGAGGATGTCGGCCTTGCACATGGGAGAGGTCTCCCCCTCCCCCCTCGCGGGTAGCTTCCGAGTCACGCTCCTCCTCCTCCTCTTCCTCCTCGCCCTCGTGAGACTCATCAGAGGACACGTCCACCGGGGCCATCGTCACTGGAGCACTCGAGGGCATAGGCGGCACAAGCCCGCGCCCGTCAAAGATGGGCATGGCGGCGACGACCTCTGCCCCGTCCGGGCGGCGGAACAAGGGAACAAAGCAGTTAGGTGGATACTCTTGGTCGTCCCCAACCAAGGAGCAAAGAGTCGAGCGCAATTCCTCATCAAAAAGGGCCTCCGGGCGCAGGCGGAGGTCGTCCCCTTCGTCTCCAAGCTTCCACAGTGGGTGCGGGCACGCTTGGAGGGGAGCCACGTGCTGTGCCATGAATTCTTTGGCGATCATGGCCCCCGTCAGGCTCGCCGTCCTTGAGTCGCCGGGCTTCAGGTCGGCAGTCATCCTCTCCAGCACCTGCGGCGCCCGAGGGTCGGTAAGCTTCGCGTGAAGCCATCCATCTTGGGACACACGCATCTCTGTCTGCAGCACTAGCCGGGGGTGGGAGCACTTTGCGTCCATCAGGACCCACTCGCTCCTGAAGCCCTCGGCCTTCTTCCCGGCCTTCGAGATGTCATTGGTCTTGTTGGCCGCGACGAAGCCAACGCACTCGGAGCGGTAGCCCTCCTTGATCTGAAGGAAGAAGAAGTGGCGCAGCAGTGCCACGGACGGCATCACTCCAACATATGCCTCGAAGTAGAATGCGAAGACCGACAAGAGGAGGACGGAGTTGGGGTGAAGATGGAGAGCGTGGATCTTATAGTGACTGAGGATGGAGTAGAAGAAGTCGGAGAAGGGGGGAACCAAACCGGTGAGGATGCTACTCATGAAGAAGGGGTAGAAAGTGCTCCAGAAGCCTCAGGCTCGGCGGAGCCGACCCGGAGCACAGTGTACCTCTTCTTGTCGCCCTCCGCCGTCATCAGGCGCACGGCGGCAAGGTTCTTCTCCGGCACGTTCGGCACGTCGAGCGCGGGCTCATACGAGGATGGTGGAGGAGTAGTCTGAGCTTTCTTGGGCGCCATCGACGGCAAGCTTGAAGGAGGATCTGGGCGGATCTTGAGTCTCTGGAAGCGAAGGGCAAGGAAGGGGATCTGGAGCAAGACGAAGGAAGGCAATGAAGGCAAATACTGCCCGCGCCAGTCTTTTGTCAGTCGGGCAGTTGCCGAGGCAGCGTGGGGAAGCGAAGACGCCCATGTCCCATCAATCTCCACGCGTCAACCAAGGCCGCAGGCTATTGGGGCCCGCGGTGCTCCGCACTTGCCCCTTGGCTTCGCCTTGAAGCCAAGTCCGAGCACCTCGCGAGGTTCCTGTGATGGAAGCCATGACGACCGGGGCAGGCGGGCGCCAGGCGGGCGCAGTGTCCTCGTTTCCTCTTTGATGCTAAAGAGGCAAGCGCAGGCGAGGAGTCCTGATGCATCAGCAAAGGTTTCTATATCGGTGCAACGAGACCAAGACCAGTAGGATGGCAGGACGGGGGTCACCATGGAGCCCAAGACGGCGTCACCACCAGAGCCTTTGGCAGGTGAGGAACACCTTTAGTCAGGATAACTTGTACTAGTTGTCTCCCTTCAAATTTGGCCATTGTGGCATCCCTTGCTGCCAGCATTTGGGAAGAGGACCAACGCCTCTATAAATAAGGCTAGCCACCACAGTAGGAGGCAACAAAATGGATCCGAGGACATTCAGATCATCCTCGACCACACAAACTCACCAAGCACAAGAGCACATCTCCTCAGGAGGATGTTCTTCCCTTGTAACTTTTCATCCTCAGCCCAAGAGGCAATCCACCACACCACATTGGAGTAGGGTATTACACCACATTGGTGGCCCGAACCAGTATAAACCTTGTGTCCCTTTGTTCTGCGAGTTCGACGCACTGAGCCTTGAGATCGCAGTGAGGGAGAGTGCAAAGGGGGAGGAGAGATCTTCATTCGCACCCTAGTGTTCGAACTTGAAGGGTTTTGCTGGAACCCGAAATCCAACAGTCACATGGCATGGATGACTTGGAGCAAGTTAATGCATTAACATGTGAAAGATACGACCAGTTCATTAAATGCAACAATTAAGGATAGGGTTGAAAAGTGTGGTTATGAGATGCATAAACTAGGACAATCTACAAATTTTATAATGAAGTGGGAACTTATACGAAATTACTCCGCACACGACAATTTGGAAGATGATCTGCGGACGACCTTGTGATCGATGGCTATAGCCCACGTGAACCGAGGTGATCGATGGCTGTTGTATCTTGCCGTCCAGAGATTGAGGTGATCGATGGCTATAGCCCATCGTCTGTGTAGTAGTTCTCGAACTTATAATAAGTCCACCTCCGCTCATGCCAAGGCGGGATCTTGCAGGTTGGTCGGGGTGGCGCTCTCACGTGATGGCGTCCCGATTGGATCGAGGCGTCTCCGGGAGGGACATTCTTTTATTGGACGGACCAGTGTCGATGGCCATGGGCATGGTGTTATTTGGGCTTGCCCGGGGCAAGGCCAGATGGCATTGACCAAGGCTTTCTCAGTGGCAGCCAATGACGGTTACTAGGCTGTGTCCACCGGATCCCCCTGTACTAGATGTGGACGTAGGCGTCACAACTTCATAGCCTGACGACCATGATTGGGTAGCTAATGTCGGGGTAGGAGTTTTTTCTTTACGGGAAGGCCTTATCAATAGCTTTATTAAACTCAAATAAAAATTACATCCTTTGCGAGAGGTCTCAGAATAAATTCAGGCAGCGCCTCTAACCATTGAGCAGGGTTATTAGCACTACCACATCTAGCTAGCTGATGTGCTACCACTGTTAGAAGTATTGTACATGTATATACGGTATGAGTATAAACCGTATATACTTCTGGTAGGATTAGGTGTTGCGTGAGTTGTCGTAATCCGGTTGTTCAGGTAGTGAGGATTTAGCTTCATCTTTGTATAGTATTTCTTGAGGATCAATCCAACACCTACCGAACTACCGTATTCTCTAAACCTACCGATCTATATAACACGCAGTGCGTCCCTGCCAGAGGCATATGCTTCAACCAATCTTTCATGGTATTCAGAGCCTACTTCCTCTTTGACATCCAATCCTAGTTATGGCTAGCTCCAGCTCGGCCGCCGCCGCTTTTCCCCTCATCCCCATCGCTGACAAGCTTCACCGGGGCAACTACCTGGTGTGGCGCGCGCAAGCCCTAGCCACCATCCGTGGAGCATAGCTGATCGATCACCTTAACCCCGATCACCCGTTCCCAGAGCCCAAGCTTGCTGACAAGGATGGAAAGCCAACTGATGTGCCGAACCTAGCGCATCTCATCACCCTGGCGCAAGACACTCAGGTGCTGAGCTTCATCTTCAACTCGATCTCAGCACCTGTGATGATCCAAGTCGCCCACTGCACCAAGGCCGTGGCGGCGGGACCGCCATCAGGGAGATGTTCCTCTCCCAGACGCAGGCCAACATCGTCAACATGCGGATCGCCCTCTCCAACACCACAAAGGGCACCACGACCATCGCGGACTACATCGGGCGCATGAAGGCGCTGGGCAACGAGATGGCTTCAGCAGGAAAGCCGCTCGACGATGATGACATGGTCTCCTACATCCTCGCTAGATTAGACTATGACTACATCTCGTTTGTCTCTTCCATCTGCGCTGCGAGGACCAAACCGATCAAGGTAGCCAAACTATACTCTCAGTTGATCGCTTTTGACAAATGACTTGCTATGTTTGTAACAAACACGATGCGGCTATATCTCCCACGTGTCGAGGCACGACTTAGAGGCATAACCGCATGGTGGTTTTGTCGCAAGAAGGGTCATGTTCACATAATCCCATGTAATGAACAAGAATGGGATAAAGAGTTGGCTTACAATCGCCACTTCACACAATACATTAATAAAACGTACATCATTCAGAGTACAATCAAGGTCCGACTACGGAACCAAAATAAAAGAAGACAACCCCAAATGCTAGATCCCCGATCGTCCCAACTGGGCTCCACTACTGATCATCAGGAAACGAAACATAGTAACGACCAAGGTCCTCGTCGAACTCCCACTTGAGCTCGGTTGCGTCACCTGCACTGGTATCATCGGCACCTGCAACTGTTTTGGTAGTATCTATGAGTCACGAGGACCCAGCAATCTCAAAACCCGCGAGATCAAGACTATTTAAGCTTATGGGTAGGAAAGGGGTAATGGGGTGGAGTTGTAGCAAGCACTAAGCATATATGGTGGCTAACATACGCAAATAAGAGCGAGAAGAGAAGCAACACAACGGTCGAGAAGCTAGAAGTGATCAAGAAGTGATCCTGAAACTACTTACGTTCATACATAACCCAAACCGTGTTCACTTCCCGGACTCCGCCGAAAAGAGACCATCACGGCTACACACGCGGTTGATGCTTTTTAATTAAGTCAAGTGTCAAGTTCTCTACAACCGGCCATGAACAAATTCCCATCTGCCACATAGCCGCGGGCACGGCTTTCGAAAGTTTATACCCTGCAAGGGTGTCCCAACTTAGCCCATCACAAGCTCTCATGATCAACGAATGATATTCCACAATGGTAAAACAAGACCAGCAAGACCACCCGACTGTGCTGACAAATCCCGATAGGAGCTGCACATATCTTGTTCTCACGTCACATATATTATTGACGCAAGACTCGCTTGACAGTTCGCTTTGAATAAAACTCCTCCAGCAAGGCCCAACCTTGGTTTTACATTTGCCTACCTAAGCCTTTTCCCTTGGGTTTTCGCGAGCCCGAGGGTCATCTTAATTTTACCCCCCGGGCCAGTGCTCCTCCGAGTGTTCGTCCAAATTAGAGCACCGTGCGGGACCGTCCCTTGGCAACTTGGGTTACATTGGTACCTGTACGCTTAGCTTATCCGGTGTGCCCTGAGAACGAGATATGTGCAGCTCCTATCCGGATTTGTCGGCACAGCGGGTGGTCTTGCTGGTCTTGTTTTACCATTGTCGAAATGTCTTGTTAACCAGGATTCCGAGACTGATCAGGTCTTCCCGGGAGAAGGAATATCCTTCATTGACCGTGAGAGCCTATGATGGGCTAAGTTGGGACACCCCTGCAGGGTATTATCTTTCGAAAGCCGTGCCCGTGGTTATGTGGCAGATGGGAATTTGTTAATGTCCGGTTGTAGAGAACTTGACACTTGACTTAATTAAAATACATCAACCGCGTGTGTAGCCGTGATGGTCTCTTTTCGGCAGAGCCCGGGAAGTGAACACGGTTTGGGTTATGTATGAACGTAAGCAGTTTCAGGATCACTTCTTGATCACTTCTAGCTTCGCGACCGTTGCGTTGCTCCTCTTCTTGCCTTTCTTTGCGTATGCTAGCCACCCTATATGCTTAGTGCTTGCTGCAGCTCCACCTCATCACCTCATCCTTCCTATAAGCTTAAATAGTCTTGATCTCGCGGCTGTGAGATTGCTGAGTCCTCGTGACTCACAGATTCTACCAAAACAGTTGCAGGTGCCGATGATTCCAGTGCAGGTGACGCAACCGAGCTCAAGTGGGAGTTCGACGAGGAACTTGGTCGTTACTATGTTTCATTTCCTGATGATCAGTAGTGGAGCCCAGTTGGGACGTTCGGGGATCTAGCATTTGAGGTTGTCTTCTTTCATTTTGGTTCTGTAGTCGGACCTTGGTTGTTCTCTGAATGATGTATGGATTTATTTATGTATTGTGTGAAGTGGCGACTGTAAGCCAACTCTTTATCCCATTCTTGTTCATTACATGGGATTGTGTGAAGATGACCCTTCTTGCGACAAAACCACCATGCGGTTATGCCTCCAAGTCATGGCTCGACACGTGGGAGATATAGCCGCATCGTGGGCATTACAAGGAGGCGGGGGCTTGGCATGGCCTGGGAGGCCAACTCCTCCTGAGTCAGCGAAGGGATCGCCGAGGGCGGCGAAGCAGCGGACGAGGCCGCAACTGCGCCCGAACGACGGGGTGGAGGGAGCACAAGGGCTCCACGAGTCTGTCGAGGAGAGGCGTCCAGAGATGGCGAAGGACGCGACGCTGCCTGCTGGAACGGAAAAACAACCTCATCAAAATAAACGTGCCGAGACACGATCACACGATGGGACTCTGGGTCGTAGCAACGGAAGCTTTTGTGTTGGGTTGGTAACCAAGAAAAACGCAAGCGATGGAGTGAGGCGCCAGCTTATGTGGTGTCATCGCAGTGATATTAGGATAACAAAGGCAACCGAAGACATGGAGACCATCATATGACGGAGGTGACCCGAATAAGAGATGATGAGGGGTGTAGTTCCATTGGGGTTTACAAGGCCGGATGTTAAGCAGAAGGGTAGCTGTGGCGAGAGCATCGGGCCAAAACCGAGCAGGCATGTGTGCGTGGAAGAGCAATGCACGAACACTCTCATTAAGAGTGCGAAGAACACATTCGGCACGATCATTTTGCTGAGATGTATATGGACACGTGAGACGAAAAATGGTGCCATGAGTGGATAAGAGAGTGCGAATAGCGAGGTTATAAATTTCCTTTCCATTGTCGGTTTGAAGATGAGCAATGGTGCGGTGAAAATGGGTGGCAACATAAGCGTAGAAAGCATGAAGGGAGGAAGCGACGTTGGATTTGCAGCACAACGGAAAGGTCCAAGTGAAATGAGAAAAATCGTCCAAAATCACAAGGTAATATGATAAGCCCAAATTGCTGGGCACAGGAGATGTCCAAACATCACAGTGAATAACATCAAAAGGAAATGTGGCAATTGATGATGATGAAGAAAATGGCAAACGAACATGTTTCCCTATGCGACAGGCATGACAAGTGTGTGCCTCCGATTTATTACATGAAAAAGGAAAAGTCTGCAAAACTTTATGAAGAGCACCGGCGCCGGGATGGCCAAGATGAGCATGCCAGAGAGAGACGTCGGCGTGGAGAGCGATGGGACCACGGCTTGTCGTTGGGCCACACGGGTAAAGATCGCCGGGGGAATCACATCGGTGCAGAACCTTCCGGGAGTGCGCATCCTTGACAGAAAAACCATGTTGGTCAAACTCAATGGTAACAGGATATTCATGAGTAAGAGTACGAACAGAACATAAATTTTTGATTAAGTACGGAGACACAAGAACATTGTTGAGAGGTAAGGAAGATGATGCGAGAGGGAGGGAGGACGCGCCATGGTGGGTGATGGGAAGTGTAGAGCCATCACCGACAATGATGCGAGAGAGAAGGGGGTACGGAGAGATGCGAGAGAGGATACCCGAGTGCGATGCCATATGAGCAGCAACTCGTGTGTCCATGTACCAGTCCCCGCCGCCGGAGTAGTTGCTTGGGGTAGGGGCGGCTAGGAGCGCCGGGTCGTAGGTGTAGCCGGTGGGTGCAGCACCGTAGGGGGGCGACATGGCGGCGCCGTGGGCCACGGTCCCACTGTACACCGAAGAACTGCCTTGTCCGGAGCCACCCGGCGTGGCCAAGAAGGCCTGGTGGTGAGCCGGGCGAGGGCCAAGTAGGCCCGGAGAAGGTGCCCGCGGAAGGGGCATCGAGTAGGCGTGCACCACCCCCGTCCAGGGGTTGTACCCCGTGAGCCAGGGCGGTGGCGCCGCAGCCTGGGCAGGAGCGGGGGGAAGCCGCTTGGCGGGGCTGAGAACCGCCGTTGCGGCCGCGGCCGTCGTGACCTCCCCGTCTCTTCTGGCGGCCCTGGTCCGGGGCGGCGGGCGGCTGTGGAGCCGGCACGCGTGGAGGCTGCGGGAGGGCGGCGGGGCCCTTCACGGTGCCGGCATGGAGCGCGGCGAGAGGCGCTTGCCGGGCCGCGTGACGAAGACGCTTCTCCTCCATGCGAAGATACGTCACCGCCTTGGCGTATGTCGGCGTGATGAGGGAGAGGTTGGCGTCGGGTTGGCCAAGGTCGGGGTGGAGGCCACGAAGGAGGTTGGTGAGGAGGACGGAGTCGTCGATGACCATGCCGACGTCGCGTAGCTTGTCGGCGAGAACCTTCATCCGCGTGCAGTACTCGTCGATCGAAAGATCGTTTTGCTGCATGGTGAAGAAATCCCCGTGGAGGAAAACGCGGCGCTGGAGTTGATTGTCGAGGAAGAGGTCGCACAACCGTGTCCACATGGCATACGCCGACGGGTCACGTGAGTTCACCATGTTGAAGAGACCTGGAGAGATGGTGAGAAAAAGCCACTTGACGATGCAGGCATCCACAGCAAGCCACTCGTCGTTGTCCTTCATGTCGCGGATGTCGACGCTACCGTCAACATGCTCGATGAGGCGGTAGGAACGGAAGAGGAGCGGGAAGTAGGTGCGCCATGCGTTGTATGATGGTGAGTCGAGGTCGAGGACGACGGGAACGTGGTCTTTGATGTGGAGCTCGTTGAGGCGATCAGAGGTGAAGGTGGCACCGGCGAAAGAACCGGCGTCCGAGGGTTCGGCTTTGCGAGACATGGTGGGTAGGTAGGGGCGGCGGCGGCAGCTACAGAGGAAGGAGCAGCGGCGGCGGCGAGATAGGGTTTAGGGTTTATGCGGCGGCGGCGGCTATACGAGAGGTAGCAGCGGCGGCGGCATGGAAGGGTTAGGGTTCCGTGTGGCGACGGTGGCGACTATAGGAGAAGTAGCAGCGGCGGCGGCGGCGTGGAAGGGTTAAGGTTGGGTGCGGCAGCGGCGGTAGGGAGAGAGGGGCGGCGGCGGCGTGACATGCGGCGGCGGCCTAGAGCGGAAGTGAAAGAGATCGGTAGAAAACTGATACCATGTAGGCCGCGGCAATGACAACAGAGGTCGCGGCAATGGAGGCGGTGGCCGTGGCAATGGAGGCCGCGGCAATGGCAACGGAGGAGGTGATGATCTTCCTAAGGTCATCTGCCAAATCAGCAAGAGGCCGGACCACTCCGCCATCGAGTGCTACCGTCGCTTCGACATCTCCTTCATGAAGAACGATAAGAGCGCAGGGTTGGCCACTACTTCGTCCTATGGGGTGGACACAAATCGGTACCTTGATACAGGGTCCACCGACCACATCACCAGCGAGCTTGACAAGCTGACGGTTCTTAACAAGTACAACGGCAACGAGCAAGTCCACATTGCCAACGGAGAAGGTATGGAAATTAGTCCTATTGGTCAATCTACTGTTCGTACTCCCACTAGTGATCTTCATCTAAAAGACATCTTGCATGTACCTGATGCCACCAAAAATCTGATTTCTGCTCATCGTTTGTCCACTGATAATCATACCTATCTTGAAGTTCACGCAAATTTCTTTTTTGTTAAGGAACAAGGGACGAAGAAAACCCTCCTTTGGGGCAGATGTAGATGTGGTCTCTACCCCCTTTCATCGGCTCCGTTAAGTTCAAGCAAGCAAGCTTTTGGCATCAATAAGCTGTCCACTGAGAGGTGGCATAGACGGCCAGGACACCCTTCATCTGTGTCATGTCCTTAGCCAAAATAATATTCCTTTTTCAAGTAGTGAGTTGAATAAAGAAGGTGTTTGTGATGCATGCTAAATGGGCAAAAGTCAACAACTTCCTTACCCTAGTTCGATCAGTCTATCCAAAGCTCCTTTAGAGCAATTTTTTTACGATGTATGGGGGCCTGCCCTTGATTCTATCAATAGGAAAACTATTATGTTTCATTCAGTAATGATTACAATAAATTCACATGGATATATCTCCTTAAGCACTGATCTGAAGTGTTCAATTTTTTTCATGAGTTTCAAACTCTTGTTTAAAGGCTGTTCAATAAGAAAATTATCACTATGCAAACAGATTGGGGTGGTGAGTATGGGCGCCTTAATTCCTTCTTTCACCAATTAGGAATTACCCATCATGTCTCCTATCCTCATGCTCACCAGCAGAACGGTTCAGCTGAAAGGAAACATCGACACATTGTTGATGTAGGCCTTTCCCTCTTGGCTCATGCTTCTATGCCCTCAAAATACTGGGATGAAGCCTTTCTTTCAGCCACATATTTGATAAACCGCACCCCTAGCAAAGTGACTAATTTAGAAACCCCATTAACTCATCTGTTTCAAGAACAACCAAATTATCATTCACTTCGAGTCTTTGGGTGTGCATGTTAGCCTAATCTTCGCCCATACAATTCCAGAAATTTGGAATTGCGTTCTAAACAGTGTGTGTTCCTTGGATACAACAATCTTCAGAAAGGTTTTAAGTGCCTAGATGTTGCTGCTGGACGAGTTTACATATCCCATGATGTCATTTTTGATGAGACAGTTTTCCCTTTGCCTCCTTAAATCCCAATGCAGGCACCCCTCTTCGCTCCGAAGTCTTGTTGCTTCCTGAAACAACTCTCTCTGAACCTATTGATCATGAGGGCGAACTTGTAGTTGATCAACAGGCTAATTTCGTACTAATTGTGTTGCTAATCATGGAGAAAATCCAGCTATTATTCATGATTTTATGTAGTCGGAACAAGACAAAAATGGTGCAGAACACAAGGTTGATTCAGGTGCTGCGGCAACTGACCCCGAGGCAGCAGCAGGCATAGGTGGCACAGGCGACCTAGGAGGCGAATCCGCCTTGGGCTTGCAAAATCCACCCAGAGAGCGTCGCGCGTCGCAGGCTGGCCTGCGAGATCCTGTCTCCCCAGGCGGGCCAACTCCTGGTGAACTCGTGGCTCGGGATGGGCCTCATGAATCTGTGCGGCGATCGCCTCCTCTCACTGGCGGTCACATGGATGAATCCCATGCAGGTGTGGCCTGTGGCACGTCTGGCATGGTTCCTGAGTGACAGGACGCGAGGTCCTCTGCCGCTGACAGCGGATCTGACACAGGATCCTGTGGGGATGCTCCCTCTTCTACGAGATCGTCTGTGTCACATCCTGCTACAGGATCTGGTGTGCCAACTCGAGTAACAAGATCACAACATGGTATTGGGAAACCTCAAATACGTACAGACGGTACGGTCAAGTATGACAAGTTAAAGCCTTGTTTTGGAGGTTTGACAACCACTGGTGAGCCAAGTAATTTGCAGGATGCTCTTATTAAAAATAAGACTTGGCACTTAGTTCCACCAACAAATTTTTTTTTATTGATTGTAGGTGGGTCTATGGGATTAAAAGAAAGGCAGATGGTCAAATTGATAGATACAAGGCAAGGCTAGTGGCAAAGGGTTTTAAACAAAGATATGGTATAGACTATGAGGATACCTTTAGTCCTATTGTTAAAGTAGCTACTATCAGACTTGTTCTTTCTGTTGCAGTTTCCAGTAACTAGGGCCTTAGGCAATTGGATGTTCAGAATGCGTTCCTTCATGGCGTTGTAGAGGAAGAAGTCTATATGAGATAACCACCTAGTTACGAGATAAAGCGCAAGGAAAATCATCTTTGCAAACTTGGCAAAGCTTTGTATGGTCTAAAACAGGCACCTCGAGCATGGTACTCCAGGTTATGTGACAAACTTCACGCACTTGGTTTTAAACCATCAAGGGGGATACTTCTTTGTTCTTTCATAGAAGAGGAAAGATTATTATTTTTATGTTGGTCTATGTTGATGATATTATTGTTCCTAGCTCATCACAAGATGCAACGGTAGCATTATTGGAAGATTTAAGGAAAGATTTTGCCCTAAAGGATTTAGGTGACCTACATTATTTCATGGGAATTGAAGTTAAAAAGGTGAAAGATGGCATTCTTCTGACCCAAGAAAAGTATGTCATGGATATATTGAAACGTGTAGGCATGATAAGTTGCAAGGTTTCAAACATGACTCTCTCTACATCTGAAAAGTTGTCAAGAGAAGAAGGAGAACCTTTGGGGGCCAAAGAGTCAACAAGGTATAGAAGCATGGTAGGTGCTCTGCAATATTTAACATTGACAAGACCTGATATTTGTTTTCCTGTAAACAAAGTTTGTCAGTATTTGCATTCTCCTACCTCTCAACACATGACAGCGGTTAAAAGGATTTTGAGATATCTTAGAGGTACCATGAGTACAGGTCTAAAATTCACCAAGTCAACTTGTAATCTTGTTAGTGCTTTCTCGGATGCTGATTGGGCAGGATGTCCTGATGACAGAAGATCAACAGGAGGTTTCTGTGTGTTTTTTGGCCCCAACTTGATTTCTTGGAGTGCACGAGCAAGCTACTGTTTCTAGATCAAGTACTGAGGCTGAGTATAAATCCTTAGCTAATGCAACTATTGAGATTATTTGGGTCCAAACTCTTCTACGTGAACTTGGAGTTGCTCACTCACCAGTTGCTCGTGTATGGCGTGACAACATTGGTGCCACATATTTGTCAGCAAATCCAGTGTTTCATGCAAGGACTAAACATATAGAAGTTGACTATCATTTTGTTCGAGAAATAGTAGCCATCAAGCTACTGGATATTCGTCTTATTCCCACAGGTGATCAAGTTGCAGATGGTTTTACCAAGGCCTTATCATGGAGAAAATTGAAAGACTTTAAGAGCAATCTCAACTTGGTGAAGTTGTGATCGAGGGGGCGTGTTAGGAAGTATTGTACATGTATATACGGTATGAGTATAAACCGTATATACTTTTGGTAGGATTGGGTGTTGCGTGAGTTGTTGTAATCCGGTAGTTCAGGTAGTTAGGATTTATCCTCATCTTTGTATAGCCTTTCTTGAGGATCAATCCAACACCTATCGATTTATATAACACACAGCGCGTCCCTGCCAGAGGCATACGCTTCAAGCAATCTTTCAACCACATTTGATTCCCTATTACAATGTTCAATCACAACCTTCCCGAAATCTCTCAACATATCTCGAGTTCAAAGGCAAATGGAAAATCAGCTTACGACTCTGGACAGGGCTGAGATTTAAGGTAGTATCTTAAAGGAATGCCTCTGGCTCTTCCTTCCATGGTTGGTGTGCTGTAAAACAAATAGGAGAGAAGGTAGTTGTATTATTTACTAAAGACGAAGCGATTGGGTATGAAAAACTTGAGGTGGTTTTATCTAACTATCTATCTATCTACTAAGATACTAAGTTCCCCGATGACCCACAAATATAGGGGATCTATCGTAGTCCTTTCAATAAGTAAGAGTGTCGAACCCAACGAGGAGCAGAAGGAAATGACAAGCGGTTTTCAGCAAGGTATTCTTTGCAAGCACTGAAATTATCAGTAAGAGATAGTTGTGTGATAAGATAATTTGTAACGGGTAACAAGTAACATAAGTAACTAAGGTGCGGCAAGGTGGCCCAATTCTTTTTGTAGCAAAGGACAAGCCTGGACGAACTCTTATATAATGCAAAGCGCTCCCGAGGACACATGGGAATTATTGTGAAGCTAGTTTTCATCATGATTTGATATGTGGGTGGACCGGTGCTTGGGTGCTGCCCTTCCTTGGACAAGCCTCCCACTTATGATTAACCCCTCTCACAAGCATTCGCAACTACGAAAGAAGAATTAAGATAAATCGAACCATAGGATAAAACATATGGATCCATATCAGCCCCTTACGAAGCAACGCATAAACTAGGGTTTAAACTTATGTCACTCTAGCAACCCATCATCTACTTATTACTTCCCAATGCCTTCCTCTAGGACCAAATCATGGTGAAGTGTCATATAGTCGACGTTCACATAACACCACTAGAGGAGAGACAACATACATCTCATCAAAATATCAAATGAATACCAAATTCACATGATTACTTATAGCAAAACTTCTCTCATGTCCCCTGGAACAAACGTAAATACTCACAAAGCATATTAATGTTCATAATCAGAGTGGTATTGAATAGCATTGAGGATCTGAACATATGATATTCCACCGGATAAACCAACTAGCATCAACTACAAGGAGTAATCAACACTACTAGCAACCCACAAGTACCAATCTGAGGTTTTGAGACAGAGATCGAATACAAGAGATGAACTAGGGTTCGAGAGGAGATGGTGCTGGTGAAGATGTTGATGGATATTGACCCCCTCTCGATGAGAGGATCGTTGGTGATGACAATGGCTTCGATTTCCCACTCTGGGAGGGAAGTTTCCCCGGCAGAACAGCTCCGCCGGAGCCCTAGATTGGTTCTGCCCATGTTTCGCCTCGAGACGGCGCCGCTTCATCCCGAAAGCTTCCTCTTCATTTTTTCTACGTAAAAACCCTTCATATAGCAAAAGATGGGCACCGGGGGCCTGCCAGGTTGGCGGCAAGGCAGGGGAGCGTGCCTAGGGGGGTAGGGCACGCCCCCACCCTTGTGGTTGCCTGGTGGGTCCCCCCAGGTGCTTTCTTCGCCCAATATTTTTATATATTCCAAAACAATTCTCCGTGAAGTTTCAGGACTTTTCGAGTTGTGCAGAATAGGTCTATAATATTTGCTCCTTTTCCAGTCCAGAATTCCAGCTGCCGGCATTCTCCCTCTTCACATAAACCTTATAAAATAAGAGAAAAAAGGCATAGGTATTGTGATATAATGTTTAATAATAGCCCATAATGCAATAAATATCAATATAAAAGCATGCTGCAAAATTGACGTATCAACTCCCCAAGCTTAGACTTCGCTTGTCCTCAAGTGAAAGTTGAAATCGAAAAATATGTCCACATGTTTAGAGATAGAGGTGTCGATAAAATAAAATACGGACATGAGGGCATCATGATCATCTTTAGAACAACAACATATATTGTCATACAATTTCTTATGCCAAAGTAACAATTCATTCATAAGGTAAAGTATAAATCAAAAACTTCATTGAAAACTAACAAACTATGATCTCAATCACTGAAACAATTGCAACTTATCATAACATCGGAAAGAGTCAATGTAAGAGCTTTTTAGCAAGTCCACATACTCAACTATCATTTAATCTTTCACAATTGCAAACACTCACGCGATACTTATGAGTTCAAAGATTCAGTCAGACATAGAGAAAGATAGGGGCTTATAGTTTCGCCTCCCAACCTTTTACCTCAAAGGTAATGTCAACAATAATACTTTATGATAGCCTACATCCGAGTGGATATATATATATATATATATATATATATATATATATATATATCTAGATATTTCTCCAACACATAGTGCTTTCCAAAAAGAAAAAGTGTAAAAAGGAAAGGTGAAGATCACCATGACTCTTGTATAAGGGTAGAAGATAAAAGTAAAAGATAGGCCCTTCGCAGAGGGAAAGCAGAGGTTGTCATGCGCTTTTATGGTCGGATGCACAAAATCTTAATGCAAAAGAATGCCACTTTATATTGCCGCTTGTGATAAAGAACTTTATTATGCAGTCTGTCACTTTTATTTCTTCCATATCACAAGTTCGTATAAATATTATTTTCTTCACACTAATAGATCATACATATTTAGAGAGCAATTTTTATTGCTTGCATCGATGGCAACTTACTTGAAGGATCTTACTCAATCCATAGGTAGGTATGGTGGACTCTCATGGCAAGACTGATTTAAGGAATGTTTGGAAGCACAAGTAGTATCTCTACTTGGTGAAAAGGATCTGGCTAGAATAAGAGAGAAAGGCAAGCTCAAAATGTTGGAGGATCCAAGACAATATAACTTCTATTCGGATATAAGAAAACATAACCGATTATGTTGTCTTCCTTGTCCAACATCAACCTTTTAGCATGTCATATTTTAATGAGTGCTCACAATTACAAAAGATGTCCAAGATAGTATATTTATATGTGAAGCCTCTCTTTCTTTATTACTTCCTATTAATTGCAACAATGACCAAAACTATGTTTGTCAACTCTCAACAAATTTTATTCATCATACTCTTTATATGTGAAGTCATTACTCTCCATAAGATCAATATATGATCTTTTCATTTATTTCTTTATTCTTTCTTTTATTCCCTCAACATCATAGCAAGAAAGCAAAGACCTCAACTCAAAACTACTCTTTATTATATATAACTCATGGACTCGATTACATAGATAGATCTCGAAACAAAACTCAAA
>NC_057799.1:228743423-228760463 GCF_018294505.1 Triticum aestivum
CGTAACACAGTGATACGTCTCCAACGTATCTATAATTTATGAAGTATTCATGCCATGTTTATAACACTTTTATAAGATTTTGGTATGATTTGCATGGAACTAACCCGGACTGACTTTGTTTTCAGCAGAACTACCGTGGTGTTGTTTTTTGTGCAGAAATAAAAGTTCTCAGAATTGGACAAAACTTTTTGATCATTTTTTGGAACAAATGAGACCCTGAAGCTTTGTGGGAGGGCCAGAAGAGCCACGAGGAGGGCACAACCCACCAGGGCGTGCCTGGTGGGACGTCCGTGCCCCGGTGGGTTGTGCTCACTTCGAGGCCCATCTTAGCGTGAAACCAACGCCAAAAAATCCTATAAATAGAGAAACCATCAGAAGTTAACCTAGATCAGAGGTTCCGCTGCTGCAGGCCTCTGTAGCCACTGAAAACCAATCTAGACCCCGTTCCGGCACCCTACCGGAGGGGGAATCATCTCCGGTGGCCATCTTCATCATCCCGGCGGCCACCACGATGAGGAGGGAGTAGTCCACCCTCGGGGCTGAGGGTTTGTACCAGCAGCTATGTGTTTAACCTCTCTATCTCTCTCACATGATCTATATCATGGGCTTTGTTAATATAGTCGGATCATATGATGTTTCTCCCCGCTATACTCTTGTTGTGATGAATTGAGTCTTTACCCTTTGAAGTTTCGTTTTGTCAGATTGAATATTTAGAGATGAGAACACATGATATATGTCTTGCGGTATGAATACTTGAGGTGACAATTGGGGTATCATATTGATTCACTTGATATATCTTGTGGCACTCAACTTGCGGATTCCCGCGGTGATATTGGGGTAATCTTTGCATAGGTGTTGATGCACGTTTTTATTATCTTTTCCCCGATAAAAACTTTGGGGTCCCCTCGCAGTTCCTTGTGATGGATTGATTATTATGAATATGAATTTGCTTTGGTGTTATTCTAGGACGAACTCTAGGCTAGATCGAACGGAAAAATAGCTTTGTGTTATTTTAGTACGAACTCTTGAATAGATCGAACGGAAATAATAGCTTTGAGGTGGTCTCGTACCCTACAAACATTATCTATCTTTTGTTCTTCACTAATAGGAACTCGGGAGTGATTCTTTATTACACTTTGAGGGACAATCACATGATCCAACTATGTTAGCATTGTTGAGAGGTTGCACTAGTGAAAGTACGGACCCTAGGCCTTGTTTTCAAGCATTGCAATACCGTTTTTGTGCCCGTTTACTAATTGCTACCTTGCTGTTTTTATTTATTCAGATTATAAAATTATATTTCTACCATCCATATTGCACTTTTGTCACCATCTCTTCGCCGAACTAGTGCACCTATACAATTTGCCATTGTATTGGGTGTGTTGGGGACACAAGAGATTTCTTGTATTTGGTTGCAGGGTCATTTGAGAGAGACCATCTTCATCCTACACCTCTCATGGATTGATAAACCTTAGGTCATCCACTTGAGGGAAAATTGCTACTATCCTACAAAACTATGCGCTTGGAGGCCCAACACGTGTCTACAAGAATAAAGTTGCGTAGTAGACATCAAGCTCTTTTCTGGCGCCGTTGCCGGGGAGGTGAGTGCATGAAGGTATATCTTTAGATCTTGCAATTGAATCTTTTAGGTTCTTGTTTTATCACTAGTTTGGTTTATAAAAGAAAAATACAAAAAAATGGAATTGAGGTTGCATCATATTATTGATCATCTTTATAATATCTTTCTTGAAAATGATGGTTTGGAAAATTGTGCTCAATTTTAGAAGAAGAAGTGAATAAAATGTTTGGCACAGAATATATAAATGATGAGCATGATTGCAATGTTGTTTGTATGAATTCTTTGAATATCCATGATGCTAATGATATGCAAAGTTACAAGCTTGGGGATGCTACATTTGATGAATGATATTTTTACTCCCCCAGGTTATGATGAGAAAATTTATTATGAGGAAAGCATGCCTCCTATTTATGATGATTATATTGATGAAAGTTGGTTTGGAAGAGTATCAACTCTAGGTACTAATGATCCCACTATTTCGGAGGGTGTTGAATCATATTGTAATAATTATGAAAGTGGATTTGGAGAGGTCGTGATTTTATTTAGTGATGAATCCACTATTTTGGAGGAGGTTGCAATTGATTATGACAGCAAAGTTCCTATATATGATGATTATGGTGATGACATGTATGCTATATTGAATAATGATAACCATGAAACTTGTCGTCATGATTTTAATTTTCAATCACATGGTAGTTATTTTGTTGAGTTTGCTCCCACTACTATTGATGAGAATAAATTTGCTTGTGTGGAGAGTAATAAATTTTCTATGCTTGTGGATCACGAAAAGAATGCTTTATGTGATAGTTATATTGTTGAATTCATTCATGATGCTACTGAAAATTATTATGAGAGTGGAACATATGCATCTACATATCTCAATAATATCAAGTTTCTTCTCTATGTGTTGAAGTTTTCGAAGTTATGCATGTTTTGCCTTCCTATGCTAGTTGATTCTTGCTCCCATAAATTGTTTGCTTACAAAATCCCTATGCATAGGAAGTGGGTTAGACTTAAATGTGCTTGCCATGTGCTTCATGATGCTCTTGTTATGTTTCAATCCTTATCTTTTATGCAAGCATCATTGAACTCATCATGCCTAGCTAAAAGGCCTTAAAGAAAAGCGCTTGTTGGGAGACAACCCATCAGTTTTACCTACTTTTTTATTGCTTTTGTTTCAATAAAGTTCCAAGTAAAGCCTTTAGGATCATGTTGGGTGATAGTTGCTTTGATCTTCCTGAAAAACAGAAACTTTTGCGCTCACGAAAATAATTCTCATTTTTAACAGAAGAGTGTTTTTCAGTTGATTGTTTTCGCGGAAGTTTAATATACAAATTTCTCACGTGTTCCTAATTATTTCATAATTTTTGGAGTAGTATAAATATTGTTGGAGTACAGATTACTACAGACTGTTCTGTTTTTGACAGATTCTGTTTTCAATGCACAATTTGCTTGTTTTCTAGTTTCTATGGCTTATATTGCTAAATATAAATTGTGGAAATGATATGCTACAGTAGTAATTGTGTGGAAACAATTATGAATCTTGTCTTTGACACTACCAAAGTTAAATGGTTTGCTCTTTATCATACTAACCTATCTCACGAAGTGCTGTTATGTTTTGTGTGATTGAAGTTTTCAAGTTTTGGGTGAGATATCGATATGAGGAGAATAAGGAGTGACAAGACCCTAAGATTTGGGATTCCCAAGGCACCCTAATGTGATATTCAAGGAAGATCCAAGCAACTAAGCTTGGGGATGCCCCGGAAGGCACCCCCTCTTTCCTCTCCAACATTATCAGTAACCTCACTTGGAGCTATGTTTTCATTCGTCACATGATATGTGTTTTGCTTGGAGCATCAATTTATTTTGTTAGAATTTTCTTGCTGTTATTTAGAGTAGTGTTTTGCATCTTTTATTTCAATAAAAATGTCAAGGATAGCCTTCACCATGCTTATTTTGCAAGTATACATGTTGCTGTTTGAAAACAGAAAGTTTACCGCTGTTGCAAAAATTCCCTGGAAAATTCAGAATGTGATAAAATGTTGAAACTTTTTGCATAATAATCTCTGATAAATTTTCTACAGTGTGGTAAACTTTCATAATTTTTGGAGTTAAAGAAGTATTGATACTCTTGCATTCTTTACAGACTGTACTGTTTTGGCAGATTGCTGTTATGGTTGCATTGTTTGCATATGTTTGCTTGTTTAATGATTCTATTTGCGGATAGGAGTATTAAATATGCAGTGGAATTTAATATGCAATGTTGTATAATAATTTTAGTGATTTGCTACAGTAGAGATTGATAAGGTTTTTGCATTAGTTTATACTAACTTATCTCACGAGTTCTTGTTGAGTTTTGTGTGGATGAAGTTTTTGAGATTTAGGAAAACCGTGATATGAGAGGAATTAAGGAGACACAAAAGCTGAAGCTTGGGGATGCCCAAGGCACCCCAAGATAATATTTCAATAAGTGTCAAGCATCTAAGCTTGGGGATGCCCCGGTAGGCATCCCACCTTTCTTCTTCAACAATTATCGGTTAGTATCGGTTGAGCCTAAGTTTTTGCTTCTTCACATGATGTGTGCTATCCTTGAAACATCATTTTGTTTTGTTTTGCTTGCTGTTTTAATAAATTACTTAGATCTGAAAGTTTTTAAATAATAGAGAGTCCACAATTAGCTACCTATTTACCTAACTACTCGCATGATCTTCACTTATATCTATTTGGATTAGTTTGTCTATTGCTCTTGTGCTTCATCTATATCCTATGATTAAATTGTTGAATAAATTAAAGTCATGAAGTTGAAATCATATCATGCCTAGTGGTAGCTTCACATTGGGTTTAGAAAGTGAAATCTTTTGAGGCTTGACAATCACAATTTTGGTCATACAAGCAATTCACGAATAATTAGTATAAGGAAGTGAACTTTCACATGCAAATACACTATCCTGGAAATATTTTGTGATTGTGAGCCCGCATCAAAATATTATATGCCAAATTGTTGAGTTGGACAAGGAAGACAACGTAATGATTTATGTTTGTTCATATTCACATAGAAGTTATATTGTCATAGATCCTTCAACATGTGGTGCTTGGCCCCCATCTTTGCTAGCCAAAAATTCCGCACCAAGTAGAGATACTACTTGTGCATCCAAAAACCCTTAACCCAAATCTTATTTTCATGAGTCCACCATACCTACCTAAGGATTGAGCAAGATCCTTCAAGTAAGTTGGCATCGGTGCAATAAGGCAATAAAAATTGCTTCTAAAAGTGAGATCATTTAGTGTAAGAGAAAATTGAGCATTGTACAAACTTGGATGGCAAAGAATAAAAGCGACAGACCGCATAATAAAGGTTGCCATCTTAAGGGGCAATACAACGTGACGTTCTTTTGCACTAAGGGATTGAGCATACAAACAAATAAGCGCATGGCAACCTCTGCTTCCCTCTGCGAAGGGCCTATCTTTTACTTTTCAGTATTTACTTTTATGCAAAGAGTCAGAGTTTTTCTCTCTATTCCTTTTTATTTTCTCCTTTGGCAAGCATCATGTGGTGAGGAAAGATCTAGGCACATATGTCTAGTTAAATATGGGTAGCATGAGTTATTATTGTTGACATCACCACTACAAAAAATACACTTCCGTGATGATACGTGTTTGTCACAGTAGGCCGCGTTTTTTGTCATGCATGTACATCCATGACAAATTTATGACAGAATCAAGATAGGCATACCTGTGCTGTCGTAGAAGTGTTCCATGACATTACCAAAATTATCATCACGGAAGTGTCCAGTTCCATGACGATAAATCGCGCGTCACAGAAGTGCTTTCGTCAAGGGTGACCGACATGTGGCATCCACCGTAACGGAACGCCGTTAAGCTATCGGGTCGGATTTTGGATCCGATAACCCGTTAACAGCACTGACCAATGGGAAATTTCCACGTGTAAAATTCTGATTGGCCGAAGGGAACACCTGTCAGCTCGTCAGCGGGCCAGATGTCGCCCGTCCATTGGAGGAGACATGCCTATGATACGTCGACACGTGGCTGGGCCCAACAAAGGCCCATATAGGTTAAAAAGGCCGGCCCAGTCAAAGGCCCGTAGAACTTAATCAAGTACTAGTGGGCCAGCCCAATAACGGCCTGCTTAATAAAGGCCCATTTACGGCCCGAAGCCAGATCTGGCCCGTTAATTGTTCGGCCAATATTTGGGCCCATTTACGGCCCGAAACCAGATCTGGCATGTTAATTGTTTGCCCAATATTTGGGCCCATTTGCGGCCCAAAGCCAGATCTGGCCCGTTAATTGTTCACTCCCAACTACAGCCCAGTGACTTTCGGCCTGTTAGAGGCCTGATGTAGACATGGGCCCATTTCAGCCCGGTGTGACTTTCGGCCTGGGAATGGCCCGTGCTGCCCATGGGCCATATATGGTCCGACGGGACATCGGGCCCACTAACGGCCCATGCTAAAGGTGGCAACAGTTAAGCCCAACGTGACTTTGGGCCTGTTAAAGGCCTGTCGCGTAATTCGGCCCGTTGATGCCTGTGCTAAGCTTTCGGCCTCTTAAAGGCCCATGATATCAGTGGGCCAACTAAGGCCCGAGATATGTTTCGGCCTGGTAACGGCCCGTGAGCTAACTGGGCCCAAAACGGCCCGGTCTACATTTCGGCCTGCTGAAGGCCCGTCGACGACTAGTGAAAATTGAGGCCCAACATGCATTTTGGCCTGCTAAAGGCCCGTGGTTTCATCTCGGCCGTAACAGGCCAGTACAATATTCAGCCTGTTAATGGCCCAACGCTACCTGGGACAAACTAAGCGCTGGGTCGACAAAAGGCCCAACTAAAATATAGGCCGGTGTAAGTTTGGGCCTGGCGCAATGTGTGAAGGCCCCAATCATTCGGGCCCAAGAAAGACGCAGGCCGGCCCAATTGTGGCTCGCTAAAAACCTGGCCCGTTAGAGTCGAATGTTTCGGTCCGGTCGACTACATCTGCTTTTTTTCAGATAGCGAATGATGGCAGTAACTAGTAGGAATTAAGAACAAATCTACTCTATACAATAAAGAAATTACGGCATAGTAACTAAGAATAAACCTACACTATATAATAAAGGATTTAAGGTATATTACATCCACTGGGCATCGAAGTTCGCCACGAGTGATCATAAAGCACAACGAAGAAGCAGATTACAAAAACTGGGCACCATTGCAGCGTAACAAAATAATACTGAACCGAGACCACTTCCAAGACAGTTCAAGAAAGGTTAGCCTTGCGGGGGAACTGCTGTGCAAGCTGCTGAGCAAGGCTGTGAGATCGGCCTAGCATGTCGGTCATAGCTTCCAGGTGTAGCTGTTTAGCGATGAGGTTCTCATTGGTGTTCTCCGCAATCTTTCTTAGAGATAGGACTTCAAGTCGAAGTTGAGTTGCAAAATGCCTTTCTGCTAGAACTTGGCACTGAAGAAGTCGAACTGATTCAGACATCGAATTCTGTGAGCTTGTCTGACTGTTAGTCTCAAGTAACTTGAACACTGCATCAAGACAAGACTTTGGGGTTGTCTCACTATCTTCAAGAAGTTTTGCCTTCTTTGGTGCAATATATGTTGGGTTTGTCTCACAGCCTTCAGCAGACTTGTGCATGCCATCAGGCATATCACCCCGAAACAAAGCAGAGAGATGACATGTTTTGCACGTGTATAAACAAAGATGATAATTGTTCTGTCAATTCTATCCAATTTCAAATTAGAAAATAAAGATTAAGTTCAAAATATCAATAGCATAATTTGGCATTGTTCATAATGGGGGGAGCTTCACCACACTACTGGATTAACATGTCAACATAACAAGCATAGATGAAGGGCAAAGAAAATCATTGTATCTATTTTGGATAATGTGCATGGCATGTTGTTCATATCATCAGCCACATCAGTAAGATAAAACAGGAGATGACAAGGTGCAAATGTGGGCTGCTTCACCACATACTGGATTATAGAGCCACAAAAACAAGCATACATATAGGGAGTATTAAGTAATGTGCATGGTATGAATAAGGAATTTAGTTTTACAAGTAAAACTTAGAACTTACGGTTCTTACGAACATGCATTTTGGTAGAAACAGCAAACTAAATAGCAGTAAACGATAGGGAGTATGAGCAAATTAAACAACAGCTGAGGATAAAGGCTTTAGAAGGACAGACTTACATTAACAGTTAAATCCGGCTTTATAATGCCCTTCTCCATGTCAAGGGAAGGATAACTCAAGAATTTCAGCACAGAATCTTCTTCATAAGCATTGCCTGTACTCTACATTTTATAGAGAGTAATTATAGATATGATAATACTGGAAGGGATAGAGGATAATGAAGATAAGATGCAGATTGATGCTACATAATCAACTACCAATCCCTGGAAGTACAAGCATTACAAGACAAAATGTACTGACAAGAGCAATGGGCTACACTTCTGCACTGGCATTGTCTGTGTATTCTACTTGTTGGTAAGATTAAATATAGATGTGATCTTTTTTAGTAAATGGTGGGCGAGGGAGATAGGATGCAGAATGCTACAAAGTGAACCAATCCCTCTTCCCATAATACAAGAGTGTTTTAAACGCTGGTGTACTGTACAAAACGTTCTTATATTATGGGACGGAGGGAGTAGCTGTTAATGTAAGTACAGTGATAGACCACGTTCAGTCCTTACAAGAGGACTACAGAGCTAAACCTCTTCAAAAGCATTGGGTTGATCTAAATTTATGTAAGAGTCCATACGGATCTTATAATGTCCACCAAATGGACGATTACGAGGCTAACATGTGCAGTGATGCTACATAATCAAACTGCTATGAAAGTAAGTATGGTCATACAGGGCAATAGGTACTCACAAGAGCAATGCCGTGTGCAGTATAGTTGCGAGATTCTGTGGTCCCTTGAGAACGAATGTTCTTCTGCTAACAGTTTTCGTACAAGTGAGACATTAAGGCAAATGCAGAAATGTAGTTCAAATTGTGATGTGATATGATAGATAGTACCTTACGCTGCAGCCGAGACCAATGTCTAACAAGATTATTCCAGTCACCGTCGGATAAATGTAGCACCGGAGACTTTACAGAAATTTCGTTCAGAGGCTTGCCATCGAAGTGTGCTTGCCTCAGGTAGGAACGATACTTCATCAACGAGTGCTTGAAAAGCGCAACCAATCCTTGCTCCTCATCACAATCCAGTTTGCTCCTCGCCTATTTAAAATAATGAAATCTTGTGTCTTCTGTCAGCAGAAACATATGCAGTAATGACCATGAATAACATTAGTACATTACTTACGCGTAAGTTGTGAAGGAAGACTGGAAATTGTTATGTGTTTGCGGTATAATCTTTCCATGAAGGAAAGATGCGCACAAAGTTCCTGACAACAACATAAGCTTCATCTTCTAAACTGGGAAGAAATGGAACAGGGGTCCTATTTGCTGCAATTGGGGCTCTCTCTGGTTCAAAAAGAGATTTGGCAACTGGATTTGGTGTACTCATTGCTGGAATGGGGGTTTTGCGTCGTACAGCTGGTGCTATGTCAACTGGCATAATCATACTGTTTGCTGCAGTTGGGGCCTGCTGAGTTGGGGCATCAGAAATGACCAGTGTAGTAGGGCTAGAGTCTGCTAGAGTTGGGGTATTTTGTGGGTCAGGTGATATTGCAACTACACCTAATGGGCTATTTGATTTATCAGGTGCCACTACCTTTTCCAAATACTTTGCTTGTGCTCCTCCACGATCAGCAATCGCCCTCTTCCTTTTGAACGTCTGATACACAAGAACAACATTTGAATGGATAAATATGGTATGATGACAGATGGAATATGTACTGAAAATGGATAGGCAGGGCGTATTCACATACACGATGTGTAAACTAAGCTAATGGCAGTTCAACAAAGTAGAAGCAATGCAAAGCATCAGTTGCAAGATATGTGCGAGCAATGTAACCTTGGAAAGTTAGAGCAAGTACCTTGATGGGTGAATAAGATAGGGCATCTTCTCTGACTCCTCCACTAGGGAGCTACATTGACTTAGGTCTCCCTCTAGCTCAGAATCACTGTTAGGATCATATTCTGAGCATGAATCTGTAGGTGGAGAACGTTTGCATTGCATTGCATCCAGACTTGATTTCAGTCCCTTAATGCCAAGTTTGACAGCCATGGCATTGTTCTGCTTTATTCTTTTCATGCGCGCAAGCTCATAATCATTATGATTCTGTTCAGAATCTGAGATTCATGAAAACATAAAAAGTAGTCAGATTATCTATGGAATGCATTGCAGATTCAACTCGGAGAGTGTCTCCCTATAAACCCCTGCATATGCAAAGTTCACCTCCCCAACCGTGCTGACCAGACCACACACAGAAATACAAACCCCTTATGTCTCTATGACAGGCAGGCACACATTTCAAAACTGAATTAGGAACATTAGAATCATATGAAATTCGTATTTGAACAAATAAACTAAGCAATTATGAGTGGCGTAATGTTTAGCTTCAAGGGTGGAGTGTTGGTAGTGCGACACAAAGCAAGTAGGCAGATTGTATTCCATGTAAAAGATCGAAACCTATGTAAAAGCTGGAAATGACACTTTCTTTCTATACAAAATTGTGTTCGTTACCCACACATGATGGAAGAGATCACATAGAGAAATACTATTCACTCATGTCTACGGTTCCAGTATTTAGAAACAGGGTGGTCCACCATAAAAGAATATTGACAACAAATATGACAAGGCAAGCATAGATGTAGTGAATCAATCATTTACTTGTGAGCTTACTAGGACAAGTATGCAGAATTGTAACTGCAGTAAGAGACCGTCCAAAATCTGAATGAAGAAGTTTGTCTAGCACTTATTGTTTGCAACTAATCGATGTGAATAATTGGATATTATATCGAATGAGTAAGAAAGACAAGTAAAATTGTCAACAAACCTGGCTTGCAGTAGTAATCTGGGTCAATGTCACTACGACCAACAATCCAAAATGACTAGTTTCTGTTCCGAGGGCCGGAATTTTGAAAACCCTTTGAACTTTAGTGGTACTAAAGATTACCGAAATACATCTGAACCATTAAGTGTAGGTTGCACTAAGTACACAACAAACCCTAATGACAGTCCTGCCTAATGAGTAATGAATCAATTAGAAAATGGGTGATGAGGAGTGGCTGCTGAGTGTTGAGGACATATCTCGGGATAAATCGGGTTGGCTTGGTGGGTGCTGCACGCCTGAGCCCTGAAAGGACTGGGAAGGTAGGCACGGCGGCGCGCCCGGGCAGCGGTGACGCTGTTGGGCGAGCGGCTCCTGGCCTCCTGTTAGTCCGGCGTCTTCTCCTAGAGTCATGCCATCCGGGGACGGCAAGTCGCCGGCGAGGCAGGCGGCTGGGGGCGAGTAGAGATCGGAAGCGCGCAGCAGAACAGAGGGGAATCGGGGCCTGCGACGACCCAAAATCCCAGGGTGGGCCGGCCCACCATGGGCACCCTGTAGAGATACACACCCGAGCGGCGAACATGCATTTTCGAAACTAATTTAGGAACATTTAGCTGACCAATTAAACAACTCTGTTTTAATAATATCAGATTCGTATTTGAACAACTAAGCTTGTTTAGCTTGATGGGTGGAGCAGTGTTATTATGACACGAAGCACGTATTCTGATCGTATAGTGATCATAAAAGGGGGAAACTCTAAGCATATTTTTTTTAGCAAAAGAGGGTTTCCCCTCCGATTTCTATTAACGAAACCACCACGAACCAACATGATCAATTGAACCCTAAGCATGATCAATTAAACCGTATTATGGCTGTGCCATGGCAGATTTGAAGCTGCAAACTGGAGAAATGATATTTAGCATCCATTGTTTGCTTCGAACTAAGAACTAAATTCTAAGAGCTAAAAAGAAAGTAGAGTAACCAAGTTAAGATCTATTTTCTGGTTGAGATCAAAAAGTTGAGGAGATATGAAGTACCACCTCTCTTGCGGCGCCGTGTAGGCATCGGGGGTGCGATGGCTATCGGTGGCGTTGAAGCAGATCTGCGACGGTAGACGGGTGCATCGGGGGATAAGTCCCGTTGTGGTGGAAGAGAAGGTCGTGTGAGCGGCCCCAGCAAAGAGGACGACGGCGCCGATGAAGCGAGAGGACGTGATGCAAGGCTATTGGTCCGTCGCCGTGGATGAGAAACGTCCATCTCTAGCAGTGGACGACGCGGTCTTGGTAGGCGCTCCGGCATGGTGGAGGACGGTGGCGATGGATGTGGTGGAGGACGGCGGCGATGGATGGGGTGGCGGACGGAGGCTGGTGTGGGGATGGGGTGTTCTAGCGCGGACGGTGTATGAATGGGAAAATGGAGGGAGAGGTACGGGGAACCATGTTTTTGGGACGCGCCTGTCTGAAATATGGGAAAGTTACGAACTTAGCCCCCGTTTAAAATTTGGACATCTCATCGGTTGGGGATAGGATGGTAATATCGCATCTCGCCAATATTTGTCCAGAGCGATTTCGGGCGAGGAGAGGGTGGTTGGCGCCCATGGTTGGCGCCCACGGTGTATCAACGGGGCTGACAGGTAGGGCCGTTGTGTCACGTCTGAGTGAAGTTACAAACCTGCCCCTATTGAAAATATTTGCCCACATCGATTTCGGCCGAGTCGAGTTTGTTTTGCCGCCCACCGTGTATGAATGGGGAATGGAGGGAGAAACAGAGGTCTTTCGGACGAGCTTGAATCAAATGAGTTTTGCCGCCCATGTTTGACGCCCACCGTGTCGGAATGGGATCAGAGGCGGTCGTGTCACGTCTAATTGAAGTTACTAACCTACCCCTATTTAGAGCAGTGGAAATCGGGCCGATGGATTGTCCGTGTAATGGGTAGACAGTAATTTCCATCTCCCAAACACTTGGCTTCGGGCAGCCGACGTGGGAGTGGACATTTTGCTGCTTCTTTCGAATTTTGGGACAATAAGCATCCACGTTTACCCTGGCAACTAAATTCGAATCCATTTTGTATTCCTATATGAATCTCTATAAATCATTCTATGTGTTCCACTGTCATATATGAATATGCTTTACAAATGCCGATACTCAAATTCAGAAACTAGAATCCAGTTTAAGGTGAATTCGAATATTTGGAACACTTCATGTCTAACTCAAATGTCACACGCAGCATAATGTGTACTCCCATTTAGATATGTACACAAGCGATGTATCAAGATTCAAATACCGAGTCAATCAACCAAGAATGTACAGAACTAACAGACATATAAACACTTATAGAGTATATGGATCAATAATATCAACTAACATACATAAGCCAGGCCGCTGTACTTTTTTTGGCTACAACAACATCCTTTTTGTAGCCAGCATCTTGGCCCTTTCCGATGCGTGCCACTTATGGTCCATCTATACTACTACTATTGCTGAATGCACATTCAGCCCGATTGACATATTTGTAGGTCTGGCACAGCAATCCAAATGAAATGTCTCCGAGTCTTATCAATTAATACAGACTTGTGCTCAAATAAAATTACAAACCAAAAAACAAAAAAAAATTATTACATGATCTCTAAAACAAATGGTTTGATTGATTACATGAACAGACAACACAAAGGTTATTCAACTATGGAAAGAACATTTCACCTATGATTTACCAAGTAGGAATTTAATTTCCTTTTTTCCTTCAGGACCTTAACAATATGGTCAGTCTCAGCTTGCTTCGTTTTGAAATCCACCAAATATTTAATGGTTGTCTTGAGTACTGCTTGTGATTGTGCTGTTTGCTTCCTCAACATGTCAACTTCATCTCTAAGTGCAGAAGCAGAATCTCTTTCTACCACTAGTTTAGCCTCTAGAGCATCAGCAGTTGGCAATTCATAATGCACGATTGGGCCGGTGCCACTGCTATGGGATGATGCAACGTCCATGGGGACCTCACTATTTGATCTTGGGCTAACCTGTTTTGCCATTAAAGTTCCGATTGGATTTAGAAAAGTTGAAGTTAGCAAAACATCTCAACTGGGAGTTATAACAGCAAACCAGTTAAACAAACAAGTAATTAAAGAGTTTCAATTGGTTGCTGAAAAGTAGTTATTAACATCATTATAACCCGCTGTTGCAGCAGCAAAGCGGTTAAACAAACAAGTAGATATTTAAGTTAAGGCAAACATGTAATTCTTAACAGTAAGTATCAAACACATAGATAGGCGCAATCTACAATATGATTAACAGGCTGTGCCATTATGTAATCAGTAGCAAACTAAATTAAGCCAAGCAACATAATTTAACAATTTTGCAATAAGTGGCTAACTAAAATTCCGAGAAGCAGGTAACTGAACTTACGCTAGTTCTTTGTACAGGCACACTGCCACTTCTTTTTTGCTTACAAGGTTGTACGAAGGAGTCCATGGCATCAATTGCTTGGATACGCAGTCCCAATAATTCTTTCTTCCCACACTGCATGGGTAAGTCAAATGGTTAATCTGGTAAGATGGTAGGTCCTTGATATGTTATATGAGGACGTGTAGTCAGATTAGTTGTAGCCAAACACATCACACTGGCTTTTACTCTATATTTCATGCAATTACTTTTGGCATATCGATATCTAAGCAATCTACAATAGGATGAAAAGACTGGAATCCTTCACATTATTGTCGAACTCAGTTCATAGAAACAAGCAATTCAACCATTCTGTGGGTAAATCAAAAGCGCCACTGGAATATTTTTCACTATCCAATCATACACGCAAAAAGGGGCGACGCCACCATAGGGGCTGGTATGGGTGGCCGCCTCAGGTGGCTGGAAAGTGTGCACCTAGTTTGAGTCGTCCAGGTTGGCCCATGCTAGTTTTGTTCGTCCCAACGCACGAGCAGGCAATGTAAAAAATGAAGAAAAATGTTTCAATTTGGATGGGCCAATAACATAAGTGCAAGGCAGGCCCTATAGCAGGGTCGCGGCCCAAACGAGCGCCTCCCATATCGATCAACATCAGGAAAAATCCCAATTCATTTGCTCCAGCCTCCAGTCTGGTTCGCTCCTAACCTAGCCGCCGCTGGACAGACCGACACAGCACTTCCTCGCGCCCTCGTTGGAGGGCCGTCACGGGGCTTCAAGCGAACGGAAGGACAAGAAGATGAAGATCCAACCCTGGGTGTAGCCTGCGTGGGAGGCAGCGGCGGCAGCACGAGCATGGCATCGAGCTTGCGCAAACGGACAGTCGCAGCTTGCAAGAGTAGCATGCGCAATGAGCAGGTACATCACATCCCTGATTATATCTAATTCAACTCTTCAATTTCTGGCCAATAGTTAAACCTGACGGTGTTGTAAAACTGCCTGTATGTAGGGAATCTATGAGAAAACGAAACCAATTTCTACTTATTTTATAACTCCCCCAATCAATACTGAACTGACTGAATCTTATGTATCTAATCAAGTTTCCCGTGCAAACATACAAGCTCATGTTGTTCTTGAGCCTGAAGTGTCTAATGAACATACTGCTAATGAAGGATTTGATGCAAACATTTTACATGCCCCTGGTGATGAACATATAGTGTCTAATGAGGGATCTAATGCAAGCATTTTGCAAGTTCATTGAAGGATTTAGTGTCTAATGATGATCTACTATGTTGAGAGAGACAGAGATTTGCAGGCATTGATGACAAGCAAATTATAGTGCATTTTCATAGCTTGAGGAAACGTCGAGGCCATCTACCAGAAAGTCCCCGTATCATGACAACATAGCATAAATACTTTTCTAATCTGTTGTTTGAAACTATTGGCATACTTGTGCAGGATAGATATATTGATATGCAGTTTGTGCACTGGTTATACGTACAATTACACTTCGATATTTTCAGCCAGAGAACGAATAATTCAAGCAGGTACAGACCATGTTTGTAGTCCTTGTACACCATGTTGCATTTTGTGTTTTTTGGTGCTTGCATCATTTAGTGTTTATAATCTGAACTACTTTGGATCATTAGCTGGTTTTCAAAGTGCATGTAGCTTCACATTTCTCAAGTTATGTTGATTTCCGGAGTGCTAGTGCCTTCGTATTTTTTAAGTTAAATGTTCGCCCCTGGTAACTTGAATTCATGGATCATCCACTGCACACAAATCATACACGAATTCCAGTACGAATTAAATGAAATGCAGGGACTTACGCTAGCTCGTTGTACAGGCTCACTGCAGCTCTGCTTGCGCTTGGGATGTTCCATGTACAAGTCCATGTTACCACTTGCTTGGATGTGCAGGCCTTGTGCTCCTTGCATCCCCCTCTGCATTTTTGACACGGCGAATGGTTGATCAAATACGAGGAATCGACCTTGATGTTGTACCGGAGGACAGATACTTACAAGGTTATACGGGTGTGCATGATGTGTACCAGATCCCGTAGCGCCGTCATGCTTCGCTAAAAAATGGATTTGCTTGTTTCAGATGATATCTCCAGAAGAAATAAGAGTTAAAGTCAGAGTTGCATAGGCGTGTAAGCTAAGAGAGAAGTGAAAGGATATCCAAACATCATCGGAACAGTGCACAAGGGAGTGATGTGTGGATACCTAGTTTGGGCCGGCGTTTGGGCATGCTCGCCTAGCTAGCGTGCGGGTCACTTCAGAGCCGTTGAGGGTGATGCCTTGGCATTGGCTGGCCGCGCACGGATGCAGATCTTGAGTGGCAGCGGAGCTCTACGATGCGGTGGACGAGACCGTTGGTGAAGCCCCAACGGCCTCGGGGGCGGAGGTGCGACGATGTGCTCGGTGAAGTAGCCCCGGTGAGCTGGGAGACGATGTCGGTGAAGCGCACCTGATGCGGTGGAACTCGGTGTCTGTGAGGCACATCGGTTGCGGCAGCCGACGTTGTCGGTGGACCACCCGGTGCGGTGGACGAGGGCGTAGATGAGGTAGCTCCGGTGCGGTGGTGAAGCGCCACCGTCGTCTTCGTCGTCGTCGTCTGGCACAGAGGTGGGGAACGGTGGGGAAAGAGACGAGACGAGGGGTGATTCGAGGGTTGGCGGCGAATTAGGGATTTGAGCAATCTGGGCGCGGAAGGGGACGGTGGAAAAGAGAGATTTTGCAGGGCTGGAATTGGGGCTGCCAGATATTTCAATCCGAAACGTGGACGCGTGAACTTATATTGTCGTCGTCCTTTTGGGGGGGGGGTGGTTGGCTGGGTGCTACGCGTCCGTCCGACACACGCACCACCCCGACAGGACTATGCTTTGGTGCCTTAAGGCACCTGCCTTTGTGTCCATGACATGTGGGCCCAACAGGTGGCTGGCCCACATGTCAGTGACCCAAAGGCAGTTGCCTTTAAGGCACCGAAGCAGCGTCCACCCCGACACGACCCTGGTCTGCCTGGTGCGCCTACATTTGAGAATGCAAACGAATCTTCTTTCATTTGCAAACGAATCTGTATGTATTACCATGCCCGTGTTTTCCTTGCAATAATTAGTCATTC
>NC_057799.1:228760725-228777362 GCF_018294505.1 Triticum aestivum
GGACGCGTGAACTTATATTGTCGTCGTCCTTTTGGGGGGGGGGTGGTTGGCTGGGTGCTACGCGTCCGTCCGACACACGCACCACCCCGACAGGACTATGCTTTGGTGCCTTAAGGCACCGAAGCAGCGTCCACCCCGACACGACCCTGGTCTGCCTGGTGCGCCTACATTTGAGAATGCAAACGAATCTTCTTTCATTTGCAAACGAATCTGTATGTATTACCATGCCCGTGTTTTCCTTGCAATAATTAGTCATTCGAAACGAGATACTCCATCTGTTCACTTTTGTAAGTCGTTTCAAACAACTTAAAATGAACTGTTTTGCACATTGTCTGAAATGTCTTCAAGGTCTTATAAAAGTGAACAGAGGGAGTACTATAAATTAATTAATGAGGAGTTATTTGAAAAAAAATCGAAACGGTACCCACGCTAACGTGGATTAGAGTGTGTGTCACATAATTAGTTATTTGAATTAGAGTGTGTGTCACGTAGTTAGTTATTTGAATTAGAGTGTGTGTCACGTAGCGATCTCCAATTCTAACATGGATTTTGCATTTCACTGTATCCACGCGACTTTTTTAATACAAATTCATATGTATATGATGAACACCATGGTAGTGAGAAAACTTTTGGATGGATTCAAACATATGACCTACAAAATAGCACAACAAACTAAGTCAATGTCAACTTTTCGAAACTTAGTATGGCACGAATTCGAAATAATTACCGGTATGCCTGGTCCTCGGTTCAAATCTTACAATGTACACCAAATTGAAACATCGATATTAAGTCCCGTACTATGTACATTCAAATGTTGTTTTTAGCCCCCCCCCCCTGCACAAATGCTACATACTTCCTGTATTGGTCAATTTTCCTCTCCTAACCACCTTAGGAAGCTATCGGTTTCCAACACACGTTCATTCTTTCTCTCCATGTTTCGATCTCTAGGTCTCTCAACTACACAACCCCTTTTTCCACTTTGTTACCAAATGTATTTACCTCACACACTCGCCATTGCACCCCATGCCGAGCTCTCTCTCTCTCTCTCCCCCTTCTCCCTCTCACCCTCTCGCGCTAAATACATGCATTGCCTATCTAGCCCCCAAACCTCTCGTGTGCACGCACGCACATTGTATATCTAGGTCACTCCCTCATCTCACTCTTTCTTCCGCACGACGGGCCACACTCGCTCAATCTCGCTCTCTTTATCTGAGTCTCGTTTAACCTCGTTTTCTTTCACATACAAATGATATATCTCCCTGTTCGGGCCTCGATCGACACACTCTATAGTCTCTCACGCAGATTGTCTATCTAGGCCAGTCCATCCAAGCCGCCGCCACTCTTTCGACCTCATGGTGGGCCACGCTCACTCAATCTCTCTCTCTCTCCGTATGTCTCGATTGACCTCGCTCTTTCTCGGACAAAAACGATATATCACCATGTTTGAGCCCAGTTCGACCTATTCACATTGTATAGTCTCTCACGCACATCGTCTATCTAGGTCACTCTCTCCAACCCGTCTCACTCTTTCGATCGCACGGCGACCCTATGTGATCGGTTGACCTTGCTTCCTCCCACGCACAAAATATATCTACACGTCTGTGACTGGATCATCTCTCAAGCTCTATCTTACAGCCCTCACCCTTGCCAAAAAGCTCAATCGGACAATATCTCTCCAGAGCATACATATTTGTTCAATGAATGTCGGACCACACTCACTTTGTCTCTCTATCTATATGTCTCTCGATTGACCTCGCTTTCTCACACCGTATCTTCCACGCATTGAAGCTACTACCTCTCCATCCCTCGCAAAGCCGGAGCTATTTACATTGCGAGGGGCACTCCAACCTTGGATTAATTTGTGTAGGCATTTATTCCGGTCGGTTTAGATTATATTTTCGTAGCATTCGGCCCACAACTACTCCAAACACCGTTGCAACCCACGCAACTCCCCTAGTTGATTTCCCTCTGGCTTGGTCATCGCTCTCTCGCACGTCCTTTCTCGCCTTCAACGTCGCACCATGGTATTATTGAAAAAACTATGTTGTTCTCTTTAATTATTATAAATAAGCTACAAAACAACACACCGATAGTCCACTTGGAATGGAACAAATTTCGACCCACAAATTAAAGTGCTACAAACTACACACTGAGGGGCCCACATGTCATGAAACAAATTTGGACCCATATACAAATTAAAAAATGAAGGACGAGGATCAAACATGCGACCGGACCTTCAAGCCGCACGTCAATAGGCAACATACGTAGAATAGCAATGTTTGTTGTACCCCCTTTGTTCACATAATGTTTTTATATTACCACAGCCTAATTAATGGATAACATGTAATATTTTTTTTAGTACTATTCGCCTTCACTTACTGGTGGGATCCATGTGTGCTCTCTCTCTCCTCCCCTTCTGCATTTAGACGCACGGGCAAACAGGAAGAACTCACGGGCGATGTTGCCGTTGACCATATCATGACGCGTTCACAAGTCACGGCACCAGTTTCATGTACTAGTAGCACTAGTCAGTGTGTACCTGCAATGCACGTTAATTTGGAAGTATATTAAGTACATGCGGATATTAACTACTAGGATATTATTTGCGTGTTGTCATGTGATTAGCACTATTTTTGGCATGAAATTAACTGCACGCTAAACGTGTTGAGCGCTCGACATTGAAGCAGTCTAGGTCATTGGATGACAAGGAATACATGTGGCTTGATGACGTTTTATATTCAATTTGATACGGCTCTAGCAGAACATTCAATCGATCAAACCATACATTTCGTTCAGTCTGACTCCGACTGTAAATTATACGACGATCACTATAAAATAAACGGAAATGATAAACATTCGGATTTTAAGCATGGCAATCCGAACGTTTTTCATGGCAAATTTAGATTACGCGGCGGCGGCGGGGGCGTCTCGCGGTGGGAAGCGGCTCCTCTGCCGTGCTCTGTGTGTCGTCGGGCCACTCACCGACGGCGACGGCGGCGTCTTGCGCCGTTGTTGGCGTACTCCTGGACGTTGGCCTAACTTCAAGGAAGGCCAAAATGTTCTGGACTTCGGAGCGAGTCAACTGGCGGGAGGAGGCGACTGGCGTTGGCGCAAGGAAGCGGTCGACGGCGGCCATCCATGCCGCTGAGGGGGGCACTGGCACCCCCGCGGGGACAGGCACTGTCAACGGCGCGACGGAGATATTCGTGTGCATGGGCACCGGCACGGGTGCGCACGTCAGTGCACGCGCAGGCGCATGCGCTGGCAGGTGCACGGGCATCGGCACAGGCGTGCGCGTCAGTGCACGCGCAGGCGCATGCGCTGGCAGGTGCACGGGCGCATGAAAGTCGGCGGGGACCTCGTGGAACCCCGTGGGATCAAGCTCGGCGACAATGTGCGGCTCCCAGCCCATCAATGCCACGGGGATGGGCGCTGGCGCAGTCGGGGCGACGGGAGCCGGAACGGGAGCGGGGACAGGCGTGGCGTCTTCCCGCAAGGCCAGTTCAAGCTCGTCCCAAAGCGCCTTATGTTCTTGAGACTCCGGCTGGGTGTCTTCCTCAGGAAACTGGAACACTAAGGGCAGACCATCATGATGCGGCATGGCGTACGTTTAGGTCAGGCTAGTTGGAGGTAGACGACAGGAGAATCGGAGAGGAAGAGAGATGATTGTAGCGATACCGGGTAGTGCGGGGTTGATTTTAAACTGCGGAGCCGGCGACATTAAAAGTGGGAGCAGTTGGGACGACGGTGGGCGGCGGAGCCTGGTCAAAGGACTCGCCTCCCGGTGAGCCTGCACAGCGGTCTGATCGCACGCCTCCCTGACAGTCGGCGCAGCGGTCTGCTCGCACGCCTCCCGTCGACTCACACGCTTGCTCAGACGGCACCTGCCGATGATAAGCGGGGACTCGTGGCGGTAAGTAAACGCCCACGGTTTCAATAGTGAAAGCGTTCGCCTTAAGGTGACAGGTCTTTGTTCCAAAATACCTTGGCTCTTCATTTGTGCAACTTGTCATAAGCAGCTTGGCTCAAATTGAAGAAAAAACTTACGAAGTAATATTTGTGCCATATCACGTGACCATGCTTAGTTTCAAGAATTTATGCTCACTTTTGGATTTTCTGAAATTTAACATCCAGGATTCGAAACAATGTCATAACTTGCATCATGCAATAAATTTTCAAGCCGTACATCTGTCCTGTTGTATTTCTTAAGAAAGGATTTGGTCAAACATTTTGCTTAGTTAGACTTCAGACAAGTTATATATGCAGAGTAAAAGGATAATCCCTCCGTACCAGTGCATTGCCTGATATATTAACTCAAGTACTAGGCACGAACAAACGGGCTCAATTCTGTGATCATCCTGGTGTAGTAGTAGTACTAGGCAATGCAGTTGACGGGTGACCTTGACGAGCGGCGACCGAGGGAATTGAACCGTGCTCGGCACGGTAGGTAACGTTGTCTAGTTACTAAAGCATCCCTCCGTTGTTCATCGATTGTCATTATGGACCGGGGACATGAGGGGAATTTCCTAGGGCTGGAATTCTGGCCGCCAGATATTTTGACTTGAAACGCTGAGGCTCGACTGGTTGGGGTTGCCTAATGTGCGTACCACGCACGCCACCGGAGGACACGAGCCAGGTTTTTTTAGGATCAACACGAGCCAAGGTCTGGCTGGTACGCCGTTGGGTCCTACCATTCGAGAATACGAAAGGAACCTTTTAAATTGCCGAACGAATCTATGTGTATTACCATACCCGTATTTTCCTTGCAAATACTAATCTCAACATGGTAATTGATTTATGACGAGTTGTTGAATTAGAGTGAGTTTGTGATATATTGATCTCAACGTGGATTTCACATTTCATGGTATCCCTAGTAAGTTTTCCAATGCAAATTCAAATTTAAAAGATGAACAATATGGAGGTGAGAAAACTTTGTATGTATCAAGCATATGACCACACACACACACACACACACAGACACACGCGCACGAACACAACAACAATCCAATAAGTGTAGTACATCTATTTTTCCAAACCATGGATGTATGACACGAATTCAAAAATACTCCTTCTATTCCTAAATATTAGTCTTTTAGAGAGTTCAACAAGTGACTACATACGGAGCAAAATGAGTGAATCTAGACTCTAAAATATGTCTATATACATCCGTATGTGCCAGTCCATTTGAAGCCTCTAAAAAGACTAATATTTAGGAACGAAGGGAGTAAAATGTAAGACATCCGTGGTCCTCAGTTCAATATTTAAAATGAACATGAAACTGAAACATGAATATTATGTCTAGTACTACAGTACATGCAAATGTTGTGTTTAGGCGGAGCTATGATTGTCGGGGGTCAACCCCTCGACCTTGGATAAAATTGTGGAGCTCTGTTTAGGGTTGTTTAGATTATATTTGTCCCCACCCTCCCAACCACCGATTGGTTGTGCACCCCCACCCCTCCTTCCCGGGAGAATATCATGTGCCCCCATACCTTAGATGCTATATGCCGATACGAGTTGCTTGGAGCTTGTAGATCTGAGATATAGCAGCTCACATGATATGTCTTAATATTTTTGCAGGAAACCTTGATGAGTTTGAGAATTGCACACAATTTGTACAAAAACTACTTAGATGCCCTTTGATCCCATATCCAACGACCTCGAAGCTCGTATCACCGTAGCATCTAAGATGAAGGAGGACATCATATTCTCCTATATGTAAGAATATCATGTGCTACCACACCTTAGATGCTTTGGTGATACAAGCTCTTCGGAGGCGTTGGATTTGTGACCCAACACCTCCTCGGTGGTTCGAATGGTTTTTTGCAGAAAAGCCCCAAAAGAGTTCGGCCACTGCTTACAAGCACAAAGACTGCTCAGATGCCATTGGATCTCAGATCAAACGGCCTCCAAGCTCGTATCACCGTAGCATCCAAGCTGCGATAGCACCTTATGTTTTCTCGCACGGGAGAGTATTAGGTGCTCCCGCACCGTAGATTCTATGGTGATACGAGTTCACTGAGATCTAACGGCCCACAGTAGGAGGTTTGAATGTTTTTGCAATATACGGTTGATAGAGTTTGAGAAATGCGCAGAAAGTACAAGTACTATGCATGTGCCATCTGATCACTGATCATATGACCTAGATGCTCATATCACTGTAGTGGGTAATTAAGCTACGGGGAGCACCTAATATGAGCACCGGGGAGCCGTTGGATCGAAGATGCAGCGGCACACACGAGGCCTGAATGTTTTATTTGCAAAAAATCCTTTGGAGAGTTTGGAAATTGCGCATAATTACAAAGACTACTCCCAAGCCATAGGATCTCACTTCCAACGGTGTAAAAACTCATATCACCATAGTATCTAAGCTGCGGGGTGGATGTGATATTCTATGTCGCTGTCATTTTTGTTCGGAAACTTGCAAAATACGTGTAACTCGTGCCGTTACTTGTCTAACTGAAATATCGGAACAAAAGTGTTTGTTCAAAAAAACCATCCTACACTAAAATATCGGAACAACACATGGGGGTCCCACTTGTCATTTATCAAATTTGGACCTAAAACTAACAAATCTGAAAGATGAGATTCAAACTGGCAACCTGGACTACAAAGCGTAAGTCGATAGCCTGAAAAAATGAATGGTTGTTGGCTTTGTCCCATAACTTGATTTTATACAGTACTTGCGTTGAGTAGAGTAGAGGGAGTGCCTCGTCAACACGTGCACGACCGTTGTCTCACTTACTGGTGGGTCCCAGGTCTGCGATCTCAATCTCTCTTCTCTCCATTGTCTAACCTTTGCATGGGCACACATGAAGAGCGTCTCTAGCTTGCCGTGGTGTTATTACAACTAAAAAAACTTGGAAAATAGAATAATCGCCTAGAACAAGAGACGTTGTGGCTGGTCGAGACGGAGCTAACCACATCTATCCTCTGTGCCACGTTTGCATGATGAAGCTGTGTGGCTAGTGGGGTGTTTTCGACCGACTGGCTGGGTCCCGAGGTTGAACCATAGGTACTACGTCTGATACAGTATATTTTTACATGCACATTTTTCCTCCGTGCCGAGACATGGCATACCCTACCGCGCGGTTTCGGGGTCCTCCCGGGTGGTGCACGCATATATTCTTCCTTACGTGGGACGCCCTACCGCGTGTTTTCTGGGTCCTCCTTGGTCATAGCGCCGAAGCAAGTAAATGAGTTGTCAAATCATGGAAGACCACCTTTCCCGCCGAGTACATCAGTGAAGCACGGTGGCTAGCTAGTTGGGCTAGTTCGACCGATTAGCTAGGCCACCGCCACATTTGTTTTTTCACCCCTTCTTTTATCTACTTGCCGGCAGGTAAATTTAAATATCCACCGCGGCGTTGCTCTGGTGTTTGGGTGCGGCAAGATTTTTAATTTTTTGATTGACGGGAGCAGGCGCGGCAGGATTTTTATTTTTTTGATTGACAGGAGCAGGCGCGACAGCAATTAGTCACGATGACTCCGCCTGTAAAAACCCACTGCTCCCTGATATGAGAAGTCGTCGACTGGTGTTTTACCGTGGTGAAAACCAAAAGATTTCCCGCTCCCTCCGCCTTCCCGTAGATTGCATTGCCTTTCAGCCGTTTCGCCCCCTTTGCTTTCTCTCCCCATTGCTTCTACCTGGTGCCATGGTGGCGCAGCAGATCACGGAGTCCAAGGTGAGGCGCCTGACACAAGAGCTCCATGCCAAGGATGCGGAGCTCAGGGCCAAGGACGTGGAGCTCCGTGAGCTCAAGGAGGAGAGGAGTGCCATGATCCTCCGTTATGTGCGGGAGTTCACGGAGCTTTAAAAGCGGCAGGCGTCCACCACAAAGATGCTCGAGGCGTCGGCGGCGTTGCTGCAGAAAGCGAGAGATACGATAGGCCATCAGGGGAGCCGGCTGGAGCGGGAGCGGGCCGATCGTGACGAGGTCCAGGATCGCCTCAGCCACTTGGTGAACCAAGTTGCCACGCATGTGTTGCGGCTGCGCGATGCCTACCGTCGTGCCAGCGCGACGATGCCGGCCGTCGGGCTAAACCCGTTCGACCACCAAGTCGACTTCAACGAGCTGCGGCTTCCTGACCTGGTCTCCTTCTTCACCTATATCTCTGAGGAGCTGAGCCGTCTCCGCGCGATGGTGGGGGCTGAGCTGGACAAGGAGGGGTTGCGGGCTGCCGTCGCCGTTGCCGGGCGAATCCTTTCAGGGCTCCGTCACCAGAATCCATTCATGCCATTGGACGCCGTCTTTGACGAGCTGGCTCCCGTCGACCGGGAGCGGGCTCTGCGGGCGGTTGCACCCTGCATCACCAATGTTGTGCACCTCGAGAAGCAGAGGGACTTCGGTGGTGTTTAGGCGCCCTCTGCATGGGCATGTCCATGTCTCGGCGCAACATGACCGTTGGATCAAACTCAGACGGTGCAGATCAATCACTGTAGCACAAAGCGTGTGGGTGTGTTTGGTTGCATTCTCATCTCAATATAGTTGTTTCCTCTTCGTGTATTTTTGTCAACCTACTAGTGTGGACTCATGCACCCTTCATGCACTTTGCCAAACACCCAAAAGTGGGTCGAGAAGGGAACTTTTGCTCCCATCCCATGCACCCTTCATACACCATGCATAACACTATTCATGCTTCATATGGTTCATGTTTCGTGGAGTACTGTAGCACCGTACTCTCCGTGCGCTGTGGACCTAGTTCTTAACATTGATCTCACCGTTCATTCTCGACCGGACAGTCGAAAAAGCGGTACTATGTTACATATAGGAATAGTTGACATGCGCACAACATCATTTGTTATCGTCATATCTTACTACACTAGCAACAAGATTGTGTAGTACTGACGTATGAACCACTGCACATGCCTAGTAGTAGGAGCACTGTGTATGTTGAAGTGGCTGCCGTGTTTGCACTCCTCCATCGTAAGAGTGGAAAAGCTTGCTGTAATCATTTTTTCTTCAGAAAAACAGTGGACACGCTCTACCGTGCGGATCCTCCTCCAGCCATGCACTAAATTACTCACTTTCACCGACGTGTGGGACAGCCAGCACCTGGGTCCACCAGCCATGCACTAAATTACTCCGTAGTAGAGTGACGGTAGACTACCCCAATCGAACCGCTGCAGTAATGCCCAATGAGCCGTCAAATCACAAAACCCCCTCCTTTCCAGCAGTAAGTTGGACAGACGAAGCAACCATCATTTCACTCTTCTCTCTTAGCTTCCTCTCTTGGATGGACGCCGGAGCACCGGCCGACATGATGTCTATGGCTCTGGCCAAAACCGTCGAGGCTCATGGTACGAAGAAGAGCAAGCACCCCGCCGAGACTACTGCAGACAAGCTCAAAGCCATCGCCCTGTCCAAGCCCCCCTCTCCGGGATCCCGCATTAAGCAAGTCCAGGTAATCTCTCTTGTTGACGATCTTTTTCTCGATCTTGATCGTGTTTTTTCATCTAACACGCAGTACAAGTACTGGTAGTACAACTTTCTAGGTGATCTTGCATGTGATTTTAGTGTGCCAAATGACGGTTCTAAATTCCTCTTTTGACCAAAACATGCAAGAGATTGACACTGATTTCTTATAGATTACTTTCAACTACTCCCTCTGTCCCAAATTTCTTGTCTTAGATTTGTCTAGATACGGATGTATCTAATACTAAAATGTGACTTGATACATCCGTATCTAGACAAATCTAAGACAAGAATTTTGGGACGGAGGGAGTACTTTATGAACATCAATGCTACCTTTTAAGAGGGTATATTTGCCTCAGTAACTTGTGTTATGGATATTGCATGTAATCCCTCTGCTCTCATGCCTTTGAAGACATGTTCTAGTGTCTTTGTTCACTCATTTCTGTGCGTATATGTAGTCATATATGGAGTATAATATCGAAAATCATCTTATATTTCTGAACGGAGGTAGTAATAAAATATGGTTTCTGTTTGAATTAGAACCAGGTCCGCAGTGGAGATGAAGTTCTCAAAGTCATGCCGTGTGAACTGGAAGACCTGATGATGAGTTCTACTGCTGAACTATCCAGCTGCTATGTCCTTGTCGCCACGTGTCCTGAACTAGTGTTTTCCTGTAGCATTGTTGTCAGGCGTGTTCTCGAGGCTGTACTTGACCACAACAATTTCCTGGCTGTGCCTTCGATTACGAAGGGTGTGATTCTTGTAAAGCTTCCCAACAAATCTGATGCGGCCTGTCTTCATCATCATGTTTATGAGTGGAAAGGCCACTCTATTAGGTTCTCCAAGGTTGACAAGATGGTGATGGTGCATGTAGACATCTCACACGAAGTCCATGGCCTAGTCAGTTATGCGGGGTTCATCCCGTAGGTCGGTGGCAAGAAATAGTCTGCAGAGTTTAGTTAGTGCAACTTTGCTTGTCTGTAGTAAGTACTATTGTTCAGTACTTGATTTGTGTTTGTGAACCTTGTATTGTTTATTAGTATTGCCGCTTTTGGTGTGTGAACGGTCTATGTTAATGTCTATGTTAATGTCTGTCCACTCAATTCAATCTGTATATTTTGAAGTATCCAGATCATATTTTTTGTGAGGACAGTTTATCAATTATGGTTACACTCCAATATCTGTATGCATTGCAGGGTTTATCGCACCCACCAGGATTTCCAGTCCCATGGATGTTTGGTCCATATGATTTGTCACGACCTTTGGACTGTCCTGCTTGTGGGAGTAGGCGGGGCCCCTGCATGCCACACGTAGTTGGACGATCAATCTTCTGTTTAGTACTTCAACATGGTGATTTCCTGGTAAGGATTCACTCGTGTCACATCAAGTAAATCTTATTGATTTACTGTCTAAATCTTATTGATTTAATGTCATGTTTTCTTTCTTTTCCTGCAATTTTACGATGCAAGTTTTGCCATGTGACATCCATCACAGAATAAACCGTTTGGTTTGCTCTACAATGGCTATTTTTGCATGTTTCACTTCTTATGTCGTGTCAGTAACGAAGGCACTGTCCATCACTTATATTACTGGAAAAAATTGGATCAGTCTGTTGTCTGAGTACAAGCTGAATCCCTATGATGAACTGCAGTTTGGTTTAACAAAAACGCCACAATTAGTCCTTCTCGCGTTTAAAAGAAATGAAGAAAAAAACTGGATCACGGTCACGGATCCTAGTCATGTTAGAAAGCTGATCATAGCAGACCAGACACGATCGCCGCTGTCTCGCACAGATCGAGCACCGGCAGTTGCTCTAGCACTGACAGGGGCAGCAGCTCAGTCTGATCCAGCTGAGGATTGGGCACCGACCGCGCCAGCGGATCAGTCTAATCTACCGGAGGATCGGGCATCGACACCGGCACCTGCTCCGACACCGGCACTAGCGCTACAAGGAGCACCATCTCCGGCAGCAGGAGCGGCTTCGGCACCTGCACCAACACTTGCACTTGCATCTGCTCCAGCCCGTGCAGTTGCACCAGCAACGGACTGGGCTGCAGTTCGCACTTCATATACCAAAGTCCTTAAAAAACCGACATGTCCACCTTCTTGGTAAGCATTGGCCGCCCAAGTGCTTCGTTCTTTTTTCTTTCCATGTTGTTTCACATGATTCACTGTGTTGATCTAACTGTTTGGGTATGTCTTCTTGTTTGCAAACAGAGAATTCCTAGAGCAACGAGGGAGTCGTTCAACAATCCGGGTGACCGCGGCCAAGTTTCTCTTACCATGCGCAGCCTTGGTGTGAATGAACCTACTCAATATACCGCAAGTACAAAGGATGGTCGCATGATTATTGATGCTAAAGGATGGTCAAGGTTCAAATCTAAATCATATCTTGCGGTAGGGGATGATGTCAAAATCGAACTTTCTCGGCAAGGAGAGCTGGTCCAAATCAACTTTGAAATTCTTCAGTAGCAGCACGCAACTGCCGAACTGATCTATCCTCCGAGAGATTTTGATGTGATAATCTGGCATGGTGAAACAAGTGTCCTGTGTGTATATGTAGTACGACAGTATTATTTATCACATGGTATATCGTTGATAGAATTGCAACTCTGATTGCTGGTTAGGAACTGTCGTTCGATTTCATTCCAACAGCTGCCGTGCTTTATTCAATTTTGTGTATTCGCCTTGCGACAGCATCTAAAACCAGCGCTGTACCGATCGCTTGCAATATGAAAAGCGCTGAGGTAGAACACATGGGCTCCCAAACATGCAGGTTCGGCATGCGGCCCTACGTCTGGAACCGTGAGCCTATCTGAGTATTATATTCTCAGCTGAACCCCCATAAAAAAAGCCGAACCCCCATAATGCCCGTGCGTTGTAAGGGAGTATATTTCTCGTCAAGGTGAGCCTGTGATATAAAAGATTTGTATATTTCTTTACAGAGGGAGTATCTCTCTGGCAAAAAATATATTTATGTGTAACTAGTTACTCCTGTCTTTCTACTTCCTTTCGCTGATATGTGGGGCAACCGGCAACGGGGTCCACGTGCCATATGCACAAATTAGAGTGCACAACTTCACGGTAGACACACCCCAGTCGTAGCGCCGCAGTAATGCCCAATGAGCCGTCAAATCACAACCCCCCTTTCCAGCTTTAGCAGTAAGCTGGACGGACGAAGCGGCAATATTTCACTCGCCCTGAATCCCCTTCTCCCTCGTCTACTTGTTCAGAGAAAACCCCCTCTCGGCGATTGCATAGGGTTTTCTCATGGAGAACCAGGTACGAATTGTTCATCCATCCCCGATAAATCCAAGTCCCTTGGTCGCAGGTAATCCTAGGATGGCAGCCGCCGCCGTTCATGCATTTTTCTTCCTACTGAAGCTAGTGTGTTTCATTTGCAGTGCCCAAAGTGCGAGTACCCTACAGGTTTCTGCGCCCTCGGCGAGACGCCACACTTGTTCCTTCTCATCCTAACACAACATTTTGAAACGCGCACAGTATGTTCCTAGAATCCTCTTTTCTATCCGGGAGGGTGGGGTTTTTTTGAACATGCTGTGTTCTCATATTATTTTTCCTGCAGTGTATTATTTGCTCTGCCAGAACACATGTACTCAAGATGCTCGGCCTTGCCATAACTGAATACACTAGTTTAATGGTCACAGTGAAGACAAGCCATGGATATAAGTTCTGAGTTGGGTTCATGAACCAAGAAGATCGCTGCTTTTTTTATGGCCGAACTTGGATAAACTTTCTGAAGTGTTACGGACTGAAAGTTGGCGCACGAATGTTGATGGAAATAGCAGAACCTGGTCTCATCTTCACTGCGATCTTCCACCCCGACGTCATTCCAATTGTTCATCCATGTTAGTTTTGTATCTGGTCCTTGCTTGTTGCCTCGATTACTTCTTAATCCACCTATTCTGTCTAACTAATTACAAATTAACTTTAGAAGTAGCAACGAATCTCTCACGAAGATGCTACTTCTAACTAATATTTTCTTATAATTGGTGGCACGTGTAGGTTTTCTCAGAGTTAAGCAGTCTGCTCGTTTGTTACTCTGTAATAACTCGGCTATTACTAATGGCACTGAAGTTGACTGGATCGACATCCACAAGTTCCTACACTTTATTGATCATCTTGAGGTCCTTGTGGGGCGTTTCAATGGTGGAAGGCCACCTGGGATATGTGTGCCACTGCTGCACTCGTTGAACAGGTCCAACTGTGTCGAGAAACTTATGGTACGAGCTGTTTTCTGTTATATATGTTGTTCATAAACTATTGCTTATACACAGTTTTACATATGTGATCTTCTTGAAATAGGAACTGCCGAGTTCTATTGTTCCTATACGGATGCCTGACCATGGTCGGGTCAGACTTGCGCTTGGTCACAACATGATGTTTATGTCGACATACTCAATTCCCCTTGGAGGTGAAAAGATACTTATTCATGGGTGGTCTCAAATAATGAATGCCCGTCCATCTTGGAGAATAGGACAGAAGATTATGTTCATGCTTTTCCATGGCTCTAAAGCGAATATCCTGTTTATTGACAACGTTGCGAGATGAAGCCGCTTTCAGAAGGTTGTGGATGCGCGGGGTGGCGCCTGGGCCGTGTCCTGGGGCTTGGCGGCCTCACCCTTGGTTAACTGTAGGCAAAGTAGCACTGTTCGAGGCGTGCTTTGTACGGATGAACCTGTATAAGTACTCATACTGCTTTCAGCTTTGGTTGTTAAGTGCCCCTGCTGGTTTCAGTTAAGGTTGTTAAGTACTCCTGCTGCTTTTACAGTCTGTCATGTTTCTTCAGTCCTGTCTTCCTCCAGCCGCCAAAATCAAACCAGCGCCGGTGGGGCCTCCTGCTTCCGCCTCCGACGGCTGGCTGTGCCTCAGCGCACGCATCGCCGCCCCACCGTCTCCTAAATCGTTAACGCCGACGTCCTCCGCGCGCCTTAGTGCGCTCGCCGCGGCGCCGCCCTCTCGCGTTGTCAACATGGTCAACAAACAACAGGAATCGGCAGAAGTACCTGGAGAGGATGACAGTAGGGGCCCACCACGTCAGCGTATGGAAAAATAAAATGCTTCCTCCTAGTGTTTTCCTGACATCTGGGACCCACGACATTGTGAGCGTATATAGTCAATAGACAAGAGAACAACACAAGACCGGCTGACACCTGGGACGTAGCTACCCGAGTAGTATTTTTTTTGTTTGGTATTGTTGAGACGGAGCAGGGTTTGAACTGGGCTGTGGCCCGTCTAGCCTAGGCTTATATTTTATGTTCACCATGTGACCTGCCCAGCTATTTTTTCTTTGTGAAAATGAGCCTAGGTTATTTTTTTAAAGAATACCCAATCCAGTCCTACTTATTTTTCTACGCCGTGATGGGCTGCCACTCTTTCAAGACGCCTGCAAATCTTGAAAGTAATATGAAATGGGTTGTAAGTATAAAAACAGTTGACAAATTGGCAATTACTTTATAATTTCTGAATTTTTTCACATTTTCATATTCCTATTTCACTGGGCATTAACCTAATTTAAATATATCTTCAAAGTACTTTAAATCTGGCTCGACATTTCGGTATTAAAAATAGTTTGGAACCCACAGAAATATGCGAAATTGGCCCTGGCCAACCAAAAAAACGACTGCAATAAATTGCATAAGAAGTTGCCATGAGCTATATATAAATTATTAAAAAAAGAGGGAGTGGTCTGACTTGTGGGCCTGTTTAGTTGACGCGTATGCAAGATTTTTTTAGTTATTATATACGTCAACAAACGATTCTAGCAGACGTAACCGTTCGATGTCAATCCAATGGCCGTTGTGTTTCTTCAATCTCTGATCTTCTTGCTCCAGCTGCCAAAGCAGCGCCGACGGGACCGCCTACTCCCGCCTCCCGTGGCCGGCTGTGCTGCCGCGCAGGCCTCAGCCCCCCTCCTACTCCCATCGTTGGCCAGGGCATCCCTCTACTCACCCACACCCCCTGTTATTCTGCGGCGACGGCAGCCTCACACCACAGCCGAACCGGTGAACCCTCGTACTCCTCTCCGCGCGGGCTTCCACTGCCGCGTCTTGCCCGGCTCCGTGTCATCTCCTTCCTAGGCCTCGCCATCGTCCATCGCCGTGGTGCTCTCGGCGCGGCGTGGTCAATGTGGTCAACGACCGACTTCCATCAGAAGAGTACTGTACGTGGAGAGGCTGACAGCTGGGTCCACGACAGCCGCAAGGAAGTGCCTCCTTATTACGTGGAAAATAATTATTCCTCCACCTGACAGCAGGGACCCACCGGACGGGCCACCAGTATTTCACGAAAAAATACGTTTCCCCCTGACTGCTGGGACCCACAGGACGGGCCACCGTATTTCGCGAAAAAACGTTCCCCCCGCTGTCAGCTCGGACCCACCGGAGGTGCCTCCTTATTACGCACAAAAAAAATGAATACCCCCTGCTAGCTGGGACCCACCTTGGTGGGAGGCTGACTTGTGGGCCTACTAAGTTGACTGGGACGGAGGCCTTTGTCAACTTTAGTCAATATATGAACGATTCTAGCTCTAGTGACTGTACGATGTCCATCCAACGGCCGTAGTGCTTCTTCAACCTCTGGTCTTCTTGCTCCAGCCGCCCAAAGCAGCGCCGGTCGTGCCGCCTGCTCCTGCCGCCCGTGGCCAGTTGTGATGCCGCGGAGGCCTCACCGCCCCCTACTACTCCGACCGTTGACCAGGCCATCCCTCTACACACCCACACCCCCTGTTATTCTGCGGCGACGGCAGCCTCACACCGCAGCCGAACGGGTGAACCCTCATACTCCTCTACGCATGGGCATCCACTGCCGCGTCTTCCCCGGCTCCACGTCGTCCCCTTCCTAGGCCTCGCCATCGTCCACCGCCCTGGTGCTCTCGGCGCGGCGTGGTCAACGTGGTCAAGGAATGGCTTCCATCGGACGTGGACTGTATGTGGAGAGGCTGACAGCTGGGTCCACGGCAGCAGCAAGGAAGTGCCTCCTTATTACGCGCAAAATAATTATTCCTCCAACTGACAGCGGGGACCCACCGGACGGGCCACCGTATTTCGCGAAAAAATGTTTCCCCCTGACTGCTGGGACCCACCAGCTACATCTTCGCACGCAAGGAAGTGCGTCCGAAAAAAACGATTCGCCCCCCTGACTGCTGGGACCCAGCTACATCTTCGCACGCAAGGAAGTGCGTCCAAAAAATACGATTCGCCC